>NW_026729415.1:0-77000 GCF_030272615.1 Cryptomeria japonica | reverse complement strand
TGGTTTTTCCCAGTTGGGTTTCCACGTGAAAAATATGTGTGTCATGTGTAATGTCCTTTTCATGTGATGCTTTGTTGTTTTCTATCAAGTGATGAATAATGTTGATCTATCAAGTTATTATATCTCTGATGATAGATTATCTGTTTATGCATAAGGACAAAGTGGAAATGAGGGAGTAGGTTGTATGAAAAGCTAAGAAGTTTGACCAGTTCATGTCTTTCATAGTTGCACTATGTTTAACCGGTAGTAGTCTGGTTTGGACCGGTGTTAGGGATTGCTAGTAGTTTACAGTCTACAATCAAATCGGTTCAGGAAAAGTTTTTGTGCTTGTACTGATTCACCCCCCCCCTCGGTACTGGTTCGGTACTCACTATTCATCATTGAGTTATCAAATAACTAATATTGGTTTTGATGAGCCAATGATATTATCAGCTATGTCATCAATTTCCTTTTGCACTTTGCTGATTTTCTTATCAATATCCATTATCAAAAGATTTGTCTTACAAGTGTCTCTGTACAGTTCCTTGAACTCTGTAATTGTTGTGCTCAGTATCGGTAAAAGGGTGTCAATATGTTCTGTGCACTTCTTTATTGTTTCACCAAAGAATTTCTCTTTTTCCCTATCCATTTTCTTCTTAAATGTTTCTTCATTTATTTGATCTACATTTAGTATATTGCTAGTAATGTATTTAGACAATGTGTCTAACTGGCCTAAAGAATCCTTATTATCTACATTATACTTGGGTGCAATTAACTTAAGAATAGGAATTGTATCATCTATTGCCTTATATGCCAATGCATTACAATCTGTAATTTTCTTAATAGAATCCAATAGTACTTCAGTCACATTGGTTGGTTTGAATTCTGTCATTGAAGTATTGGATGTCTGGCCAATTACCTTCACAATATTTGTGCTTCCGGTGGGAGCAATCACTTTTCTTGTCTTGACCTCTGGAGGGTCAGTCTATGTTTGTATTTCTACTAGCAAATGTTTAGGATTTTCAGTAGTTGTCGGTGGCAGTGTCTTTGTGTGTACCTGTGAATCAACCTATTTCTCTTCTTGTGTCTCTGCCTGTTTTACAGTGTTATCAGTCAGTATTTTTGATTGTTTTTCAATGTTATCCACTGCTAGTTTCTCTGTCTATTTTTCTTCTTTGTCCACTACCGATGACTTAGTTGGTTTCTCTTTATTCTCTATTGCCAGTATCTCTGACTCTGTTGGTTTCTCAATGCTGACATCAATAGTATTGTTAGTAACCATGCCACTAACCAAGGGATCAATTGTATGCTCAATTTGTTCTTTCTGAATCCCAATCTCCATATGTTCTCCTTGTGATCCAATCTAAATATTATCAGTCGGTCAATAGAAACATCATTTTTCTTTTCCTCTGTGCTTTCTTTGTCAACTACAATATTAACCTCCTTAGTGTCTATGTTCATAGTATACAAAATTTCAGACTTAGGGTTTGTGTCCTCATGTGGTGTTTCCACATTCTCAGTAGTCAGTGTACTATTAGACTGTACCGGTGGAGTAATAGAAGGTGGTGGTAGGTTATCAGTCACTTTTATATTGGGTAGTCCACCTACCTTGCCTTTTCCTTTGTCCTTTTGATATACCTTGAAAGTTTTTGGTCTTTTAATTTATTCTTGTTTCTTTTTATCAACAAAGAAAATGTCCCATTTGTCAGTTGTCACTTCTGAGATTTCATTTACCCTATCGACCATTAGACTTACATGCCGGTGTCCACTTGAAAAGACTATTCTGTTTGCTTCACTGATCAACTCATCAATTTACTCAATTGATTTTACAAGATGTATAGCAAGTAGTTTCTCAATTTTGATTTTCTTGTCAAGTTCCATAATAGCTAGCCTTTTAGCATCTAGCCGCCTATATAAATCACTAGACAAATCATCTACAACCTCTATTAAAACTTTCTTATAAATATCAAGGTGTAAGATGATGCTATTCTCTATACTTTCTTTCTCCTCATTGGTAAATGTATCATACAATTTTCTTACATTGGATAAACTACCATCATCTATTATCTCATTCGACAAGTTGTCCAGTGGTGGTTAAACCAGTTTTTCCTTTTTCTTTCTAGGTGTCAGCTTCTTGGCTGGTGGCCTCATTGCTTGTTGTTTCTTCCTTGTCTTTTTGGGTGTAGGAGAGGGTACCGGTGAAGGTTTTCTCTTCCTATCTACTCTTTTGAATTCTGTAGGGATTTCACTTTCCGAGGATGTACCAATCAGTGAGAGATGAGCCTTCAGTTGTAGTCCTTCTAAGTCACTTTCCTTGATACCAGTGATATTCATTATGTTTTCCTTTATTTCTTTGACTTGCTTGGTTGCACTTCTTATATATTTTTCTCTTCTCTTCCTTTGTTTAAGTGTTTGTACATCACTTTCTATTGATTGTGCATTCCCAAAAACCTTTTCTTCCAGTTCTCTAGGGGCTTCTAATAGGGCTTTGGCATATGTTTCAATTATGTTTACATCATCCTCATATCCCATTTCTATCACCCAAATAGTTCTAGGAAGAACTGCCTCCATTGAGATTTAATCCTTCTTAATTACAAAACATATTTCCTTCTCATATTTATCTACAATGCTTTGTGGTAACCTTTACCTTGTTTTCATTTTTGCTTTAAATGCTTGGAAATACCCAGTAATGTTGTTATCCTTATCTATCCCCATATCGGTGAAGATATCAGACAGTTGTTTCCCTACTAGTATATCATAACCAAAGTCTTTCTTGCCTATACCGGGTACCTCTTTTTTAACATATAGCATTAAGCATACAAGAAGATTGCCAAAATGGAAAGTACCTTTCTTATCTCCTTTGATTTTCTTCAAATTGTCAATCAACTCATCCTTCAACCACTCACATACATCTATCTTAGCATCACCGTTGACCATATCATATGTACTTTTAATACATAAACTTGAAACTGAGTTCAGTCGGTTTGCATGTGTGGTTTTGTAACCTAAGGTCATGCTTATGAATCTAGCATTTATGTCTTTTACATCATTAACTCTCAGAGATCTATTGTCATAGGTTGCTCCTGTTAAAGTCATCATTGTGTTATTAGGAACCTTCTTAGTTTTATCTAGCCTACTACCGGTGGAGGGTAATCCAGTCACTACCCTAACTGCTTCTTTAGTGATTTTATGAATAGAGTCTAGCCAAAAGAATTCACCATGAACTCTGCTAAGAACGATCCTTACTACCTCCTTATGAAATTTCGGGATGTCAAGGATTTCCACAAAACCTAAAGTTTCAATAACCTTATGTTTGGGTTTCACAATTCCATTTTCATCACATATAACATTTTAATACATTTTCATGATTTCCTCTAAACCTAATTCCTCAATGTGGCAATGTATTTAAATTCTAGGATCTTCTGCATATGCAACTCCTTTAGAGATTTTTGAAAAAGCACCTAGGGTATCATCTTGTTTCGCTACTTTGGGGATAATCTTGAAAACGGGCCTAGGGCATTTAACTACCTCTATAACATTAGGGTTTTCAATGAATTCTAGAGCAGAGGAGGAAGCCATTGATAAATACCTTAATCTACCTGATAGGTTTGGATGCTTGAAAGAACTTGCTTCACTTCTTGCTAAGGGTGCCTTCGCTTGGTTTTTTCGTGCTCTTTGAAAGTTTGAATGCTCGGTGAATGAAAAAGAGGGAAAAATACTGATTTATAATGTGTTTTCCTTCAACAACCACAATAAATGTCTTCCAGTTAACACATCTGTCGGTAAAGAAGAAGTTCATCTTCTCACCATAAACCGAGGCTAAACTTGCATGATTTTCAATTTGTCACAATACCCCCAAGGGTTACTTTTCAGTTGGATGAAGAGTCTCCTGCCGGTGGAGTAATACTCTGTTCTACCAGTGAAGGAATAGTCTCATCAACATTCTGATCTATCTTTCTAATCCATTGTCTTGAAAATTATTTCTTTACCTCATCAACCTTCTCTTTGTCTTTCAAACTAGATCCTTTATTATTTATCGGTGAAGTCTTTCTTCTACAAAATTTTGCAATATGTCCAATCTTGTTACAAGCATAACAAGTCACATTGTTTTTCTGAATAGCCTTTCCATATCCTATGTTGGTTTGTGTTTTGTATTGACTAGATAAGTGCCCAAATCTTCCACAGACATAACATCTTACATTCATTGTGCAGTTTTCTGAATTGTGACCAGTCTTGTTGCATTTGGAATATTGACCGGTGGGTGCATTAATGTTTTGATTATTTCTAGATCTACACTGATTTTCTCTATGACCATACTTGTTACAATTAAAGCATTTCCCATTAAATTTGTAGGCATTAGGTTGTCTTACCGGTTTACAATGATCATGATTGTTTGCAGTACCGAAACTTTCACCAACTTCAAACCCAAGTCCATTAGTGTCTCCATTAGATTTATGACTTTTCAGCATACCATCAAGTTCTTCTGAATTTTTCTTTATGTTGATTTGCAGTAACCAACTCATTTTCCAAAAATTCCTTCTGCCTCATAAGTTCAGTTTTATCATGTTCCATGTGATCAAATCTATCTTTAACATATCATTTTCATGATTGAGTCTTAGATTTTTATTTCTAGCATCATTGATTCTTCTAGTCAAGTCATCTTCATTCTTCTTTTTGTCTTCAATGTCTTTACAAAATCTCATATTCATGTCTTGCATTTCATTCCTCAAGGTCATGTTTTCTTGCCTCATCTTGCTTACAAGATCATTAAGAGTTTCCCTTTTCATCATCATCATTCTATATCTTCTCATGAAGTTCTCTTCTTTTTTTTCTAGCAATAGTGAGATTCTCTTGAAGTCCTTGAATGAATTCCTGTGCATTCTTCAAATCATCTTCAAGTTTGATATTCTTCAACTTTTTTGCATCAAAGTCTACAAGAGCTGTTTCCAGTTGCTTTCTCAAGTTTTTCATCTGTACCGGTGTTAAAATCTTCCTCAAGTTATTAGGCTTTTGAAAATAGAGGGTGAGGCTCTAATACCAATTGTTAGGATTGATGATAGTCCCAAAGATACTGAGAGGGGGTGGGGGTGAATCAGTATCTAACTGGTTAACAAAATTTCTAACCTTATTAAGTATTTTGTATTCCAAAACAATGTACCAGTAAACAAGAATTAATGCAATAAATAAGAACAGTAAAGACAACATAGAAAACACACCATAACACAAGATGTTTAACGAGGAAACCCAGTGTGGGAAAAACCTCGGTGGGATTTGTAACCCACAATATTGACTCACTAGCCAATGAATGTATATTACTTACAAGAGGTGCCTCCACATGCAGTACATGCACGAAGGCCAACTGCCTAGAGTTCACTACTCAATTACAAAAGGAAGTCTCACTGACTTACAAAATGGATTATGAGAATCCAATATAATGTACTTCTACAAAACAGCATCTGCTATGCGAGGTTTAGTACCGGTTTAAGCTCATACAATAACCATAAACCCTTCAACAAAATCTACCTTAATATTTACTCTACATATCCATCATATCTATTCTTTATGTATATCAAAATGATCTACAAGATCTCATACTTATATATGAGTCTTATTACAATATGCCATGTTGGCTTACAAAAATATATTACAATTAAATACAAAATATAATAATCAAAATCTTGTCGGCTGAGATGTCGGTAAACATTATTGTTGCTACTGGTGAAGTGTCTGTTGGTGCCATAAGATTGCAAGGTTACCAATAATTTTCCATCAATGACAACACCTTCAATCACCTTCAATTCTTATTGGAGTATGCAATGCCAACATACTCTTCTTGAGTTTGTTTAGTGTTTACATCCTGTGATGTTGAAGGTAGTATCTTTTTCGTCCACTTAGACTGATGATGAGAAGTATGTTTCTGATCTGATGACTTTCTTGGATTGTATCCCATTCTAGGTTTATCATAACTAGACTTAGTTTGTAGTTGAATAAGTTCAACGATACCTTCTTGATGATTGCCTAGAGGACCGATACCTGAATATCCCATGCATTAAATCATCTTATAACCTGAACCATATTGTGTCGGTGAAATTTCACAATGTCATACTTCTTTGTTTTTACTATCTTCTTTGAAAATCCATTTGAGAACAACATCCTCTTCTATTTCATCTGCAAGGGAAGTAGAGGACTGTACAAAGAGACCATCATAAATGACATTTGCAGTTGAAGTTTGTGGCTTCATAACCTTTGATAGTTTTCCCGACTGTCTTGGTGATGGAGGAAGAGACATTAGTGAAAGTATAGGTTCTATCTTGTATCCATCCATGCCAGTATCTATGATTTTCAATTTCTTTTCCAAATCTTTCATGAAATCTTCTAAACTTCCAGCTGTAGATGTTGCTTTATTATGAGGAACAAAGGTATCAACACTTTGCGTTAATACATTATAGGTGTATCTTGTACCAGCAGGAATACTGACTTCAACTTCATTATAAGGAAATTTCAAGAACTGATGATATGTATATGGTATTGCCTTCATTTTGTGAATCCATGGCCTTCCTAGTAAGATCTTGTATGAAAGAGGAAGGTCAAGCACCTGGAAGATAACATCTCTTTCCACAAGTCCTACCCTGATCGGTAATAGTACTAGACCTTTAGAGGTTCTTTCTTCTTCATCATAAGCTTTGATTATTATTTTATTTGCTGGATCAATGACATTTTTTAGAAAATCCCAGTTGTGTCAGTAGATTGTAGGTACAAATATTCAACCTAGCACCTTGATGCAAGTGCTAGGTTAGGTGAGTGCAATTCAGGACAAAATTGTCACAATAGGCCACCAAGGAAACCCAAAATACCCTACCAACCAGAATTACACCTTAAATACACTCTTCAATTAATCATAAACAACATTCTAGACCCTAAGGATAACATTGACAAGATCTTAGGATCAAAAGTTGAAAACTGCTCAAGCCTACTCAAACCGACTAGACACCAAACTTGGCTTCAAGATGGAATTTTGACAAAACAGTGATCAAGGATCAAACCAAATGGTCAAGGTGGATTAAAATTCCCATAAAAACATGCTCAAGGTGTGGTGACACAACAAACTAATCAATCCAACAAGGTTCCTTTGTAAAACCCCAAAATCCTTGTATACTCAAGGGGACTTATCAAAACAACTTTGCAAACTTGCAAATGACCAACAAAACAAAATGGATATCCAAATACCCTTTATTGAGAAAGGTCTAAATCCAAAAGGAGGTGGTCTGGAAAACAAAGGAGACCTGCTGCGCTTCACAAATGCAAGTAGGCCTAATTAGGCTTAAGGAGATGGGTTTGTGAAGAAAGTGTATGAAATGTGATTGATCAGAAAGTTTAACCAATTTAAAAAGTTTTTCCCACACCCAAATTGACCAAATCTAGGAGTTTGTGCATTGGTTCAACCCCTATTTTGTTTTATCACCAATTTTGCATTTTGAAACTAGGTTGTCACATGAGGATGCCAACCTAAAAAATCAAAGCAAACGCCAGAAACACCTGCCAACCTACAAATTTCTTCCAGAATCATTGAGTACATATACAAACCTCTCATTCCACCAAGTTTTAGAATTTTTGTACGGTGGCCATGAGAGGAAATGCAAAAATAGGTCAAAACCCTAGGTTTAGGAGGGTTTCAAAACTGTTTTTAGTAAAAATGCAATAACTTTCGAACCAAAGCACTTAGAGACCTAAAATCAAAAGAAAAAGAAAGGTAAGAGGCCCCTAAATCTTAATCCATAAGTTATAACCTCCCAGTAGTCCGAAAATAATCCGTACAAGAGGAAAAACATGTCTGTTTGCAGAAAAACAAGGTTTTTTAATTGATTGCCAAATGAAAATTTACATCAACTCCTTCATCACCCACCTGAAAGGGCTTATGAAGGCCTCCCCCATCAGTTACAACCAATTTTCTAACTAATTAGCCAATGGGGAAGGATATTTTCTTACAAACAAAAAGTTGTCAAGTGTTGTGATGACAACATTGACACTTTTTGACAATTTTTGCTCAAAAGCACTTAAAAGTGCAAAATAACTTTCTAAATCCTACCAGTGGTCATGAAGGACCAATTTATTGCAAAATAAAATAAAATAACTCAAAACTAAAGTTTTATGACCCTTTGACCATAGTTGACCAAGTGGCTCATAAATTGCCAAACCTGGGACTAGGCCTCACAAATGGATCAAAAACAAGACCAATGACTCCTAGCATGAAATAAACAATCCAAGACTCCTTAGGAGTCATAAAAAGGTAGGATAATCAAGTTTTTAAAGTTTGTGCTCCTGCACCATACTCCCCATGAGTTTTTGAACTCAAGTTCCCACTTGAGTCAAGTTTATCAAGTGAAGATCCATGATTGTGGATCTGCTCTTCAGTCATCCATGTGGCATCAATGGTGGGGAGTCCTTTCCACTTTACCAGGTACTGCAAATATGTCTTCTTCCTAGTTTGTTTTAGAATCTTAGAATCCAAGATCTTTTCCAACTCAACCGACTTGCTTTGAGGAAGGTTGGTGACATAGTCTTCTTGGTCATGAAAGATTTGATCATTAGAAGTACCTGTACCTTTAGAAGGACTTGAAACAATGTCAATACCTACATCACCTTTATAAGAGGTCAGATAACAAATATTGAAAATCAGAGAAATTTGCAATGTAGGAGGAAGAGAAATCTCATAGGCATTGTCACCCATTTTGTTCAAAATGGTGCATGGCCCCACTTTCTTCATATGCAACTTGGAATATCTGCCCTTAGGCAATCTTTCCTTCCTGAGATATGCCCAAAATTTGTCTCCAATTCTGAAATGTACTTCCTTTCTCTTTTTATCAGCATGGGCTTTGTACTTTTGAGTAGTATTTTGAAGGGTTTGTTTCACCTCTTCCTGCACTTTTGCTATCAAATCTGCAAGTTCCTCTCCTTGTGCACTGATTTTGAAATCAGATGGTAGGTCTACCAAGTCTAAGGGACCCCGAGGATGCATGCCAAACACTGTTTGAAAAGGAGTCTTCCCTGTTGACCGGTTTAGAGAGTCATTGAATGCAAACTCTGCTTGAGGGAGTACCATCTCCCAATTCTGATTGTATTTCTTTGTTAGGCATCTAAGTAGATTACCTAATGACCTATTCACCACTTCTGATTGGCCATCAGTTTGTGGGTGATATGCAGAACTATAGGTCAGATTTGTGCCCAATTTCTTGAACAAAGTTCTCCAAAAATGGCCTTGAAACTTCACATCTCTATCTGAGACAATTGTTTTTGGTAACCCATGAATTCTGACCACTTCTTTGAAGAAGAGATGGGCAATATGTGAAGCATCATTTGTGCTTTTACAAGGTACAAAATGTGCCATCTTGCTGAACCTGTCCACAATGACAAAAACACTATCATACCCTTGCTTACTCCTAGGCAATCCCATTACAAAATCCATTGAGATTGATTCCCAAGGTCTAGAAGGTATTGGTAAGGGCTGATACAATCCTTGATTGGTTGACACACCTTTTGCTTGCTGACATATTGTACAAGTTTGAACAAACTTTTTGACATCATTTGCCATTTTAGGCCAAAAATAACTCCTTTTAACTACATCTAGAGTTTTATCAATACCAAAGTGACCACTCATGCCACCACAATGTTTTTCCTTGATAATATTAGACCTCATTGAACATTTAGGAATACAAAGTTGAGATCCTTTAAACAATAAACCATCTTGAATGAGGAAATCTGAAAAATCAGTGTGATATTTACCCACAAGTTTAGAGCAAACCTCAAAAGCTTCACCAAAATCTGAATCACCTGCATAGAAAGTCTTCAAGGCATCAATACCAATGCTTTGAAGTTGGATTTATTGAACCAAACCCACTCTTCTGCTTAATGCATTAGCCACTTTGTTGGCTTGACCCTTTTTGTGCTTGATAGTGAAAGTATAGGCTTGAAGTTGCTCCATCCATTTGATGTGTTTAACACTTAGTTTCTCTTGTGAGTTCAGGTAGCTAAGAGCATGATTATCTATGAAAACCACAAACTCCTTTGGTAGAAGGTAGTGTCTCCATTTTTTCAATGCTTGAACCATTGCATAGAGTTCAAGGTCATAAGTAGAATACTTCTTCTTGGCCTCATTGAGTTTTTCTGAAAAGAAAGCAATAGGTCTATTTTCTTGGCTTAGGACAGCCCCTATAGCCAAGTTGCTAGCATTTGTTTCAACTATAAACACTTTGCCAAAATTAGGCAAGGTTAGAATGGGATATTGTGCCACCCTATTCTTCAATTATTGAAAAGCCTCATTGGCTGCATTAGTCCATACAAACTTAGTTTTTCTACCACCTTTAATTGTGTCCAACAATGGAGCACAAATATGACTGAAATTTTTAATAAACTTCCTATAAAAGGTGGCTAATCCATGAAAACTTCTCACATCACCTAGATTCTTTGGTTGAGGCCAACTTACAATGGCTTCTACCTTTCTTGGATCCATCTTTAGTGTGCCTTGAGAGATGACAAAGCCCAAAAATGTGAGCTCCTTCTGCATGAAGATACACTTCTCTAGATTGATGATTAGTTTGTGTTCATGAAGCTTCCTTATAACCTGCTCCAAATGGTTAATATGCTCTTCTAAAGTGCTGCTAAAAATCAGAATATCATCAAGATATATAACCACAACCTTACCATTGAAATCTTTGAAGATTTCATTCATCAACCTCATGAATGTGCTTGGAGCATTGCTCAAACCAAAAGGCATGACAAGCCATTCATACAAACCATCTGTTGTCTTGAATGCAGTCTTCCATTCATCTCCCGGTTTGATCCTTATTTGGTGATAACCAAATTTGAGATCAATTTTAGAGAAGTAGCAAGCATTACCAAGTTGATCCATTAGGTCCTCCATCCTTGGAATTGGGAACCTATATCTTATAGTGATCTTGTTTATAGCCCTGCTATTAGTGCATAACCTCCATTTCCCATCTTTCTTGGGTGCTAATACTACTGGTACGACACAAGGGCTAAGACTCTTTTGAATGAGTCCCTTGTTCAACATCTCATGAACTTGTCTTGAGATCTTAGCATTCTGATTGGGTGTCATCTTGTATGGTGCCTTGTTGGGCAATGAAGCACCAAGAATCAAATCAATTTGATGGCAAACATCTCTCAAGGGTGGGAGGGTAGAGGGCAACTCACTTGTGTTGACTTCCTTGTACTTGTCAAGCAAACCTTTCACAACATTGGGAATAGGTTCTATAGGATCAGATTCATCTTTGTCCTTGGGTTTCACAACCAAAACAAAACTCTCTTCTTGAGACTCTTTCAATGTTTTTACCATCTCTTTCTCACCAATTACTATTACTGTGGGTTCTTTCTCTGCCTTAGTGTTAGGCAAAGGTTTCATGGTATAGGTGACTCCATCTTTTACAATGGTGTAGGTGTTCTTCCTACAACTATAAGTGGCATCCATGTCATATTGCCATGGCCTCCCTAGTAGAAGATGGCAAGCATCCATCTCTACAATATCACATAAAACTTTGTCCTTAAAATCACCTAAAGAGAACTCAACCATGGTTTGATCAGTCACAAGGGTTTGCTGCCCCTTAGTAAGCCAAGAAACATGATAAGGAAAAGGATGAGTAGATTTAGTTAGTCCAAGTTTATCTACCATTTCTCTAGAAACCAAATTTTCAGTTGAACCAGAATCTATGAGTAGGTTACACACTTTACCTTGGCACCTTATCCTTGTCCTGAAGAGATTCTTCCTTTGGGGGGGTTCTTGGGTGTGGGGAACTTGTAGGAAGGCCTGCCTCATCATTAGGACCGTACCTTCTTCAGCATCAAGTTCATGTCTCTTCTCTTGGACCACTTGAGTTCTTCTTTCACCTTGGTTGTTGTTGTTGTTTCCTCTTTCAGGGCACCTTCCAGCATGGTGTCCTAACTGATTACAATTGAAGCATTTGAGGGGTTCATTTGATCTCCCTCTTCCTCTACCAAAAGGTCTTCTCCCTCTAGAGTTTCCTCTACCACCATAGTCACCTTGTTCTTTGTTTCCTTGGGGTTGCTCCCAAGATTTGTTGTCATTACTTGACTGCCCTTTACTCCAAAAATTGCTCTTGCCTTTGGAGTTCTTGTTGAAATTGCTGCCTTTACCCTTGCTGCCTTGGTCTTGCCTCCTCTTGAACTTATCTTCCACTTTAAGTGCCAATTGGTAGCACTATTTTATTGTGGTGGGGGTACATAAATTCAACTCATCTTGGATATTCATTTTCAAGCCATTCAAGTACCTGGCTAATCTTTCACTTTCCCTTTCCACGGTCTTGGACTTCAAACACAACTTTTGGAACTCCTCGGTGTATGTGCTGATGTCCATGTCCTTTTGCCTGAGATTTTGCCTCCTTCTATGAAGTTGAACTTCATAATTTGGAAGGATATAGGCCTCATGTATCTTGGCCTTCATGGTTTTCCAAGATGTAATCAAACTCTTGTCCTCTTTCACTCTTTCTCCTTGAAGAAAGTTCCACCATGTCAAAGCTCCACCTTTCATCTTGGACTTTGCTATCTTGACCCTCTGACTTTCAGGGATCTCTTCACAATCAAAGAAACAATCTAGGGCATCAACCCATTCAGTGACCACATCAAGGTCCATCTTGCCATTGAAGGAAGGCAAGTCAAGCTTACTATCAGTGGTTCTCCTTGCCACTATCTTGAGGGCATTAACAAGGTACCTTTGGTCTGCAGGCACATCATCAACATCATCCTACCACAAGGGTTCTTCCTCTTCTTCACCCCTCTCTCCAAGGTCTTCTCCTTGTCTCCTCTCATTAAGCTTCTGGTTAAGACTGTTTACTTGATTCATTAGGGATTGCACCCTCTTTGCCAATTCCACATTTGTCATGTGGTGTGGGAGCCTTTCATTGTTATTATCTCCATCTGCATTATTCTCTGACATCTTTCACTCCTTAGGTTCAAAACCTAAGCTCTGATACCACTTGATGTAAGTGCTAGGTTAGGTGAGTATAATTCAGGACAAAACTGTCACAATAGGCCACCAAGGAAACCCAAAACACCCTACCAACCAGACTTACACCTTAAATAAACTCTTGAATTAATCATAAACAACATTCTGGACCCTAAGGATAACATTGACAAGATCTTAAGATCAAAAGTTGAAAACTGCTCAAGCCTACTCAAACCGACTAGACACCAAACTTGGCTTCAAGTTGGAATTTTGACAAAACAATGAGCAAGGATCAAAAAAAATGGTCAAGGTGGATTAAAATGCCCATACAAACATGCTCAAGGTGTGGTGACACAACAAACTGATCAATCCAACAAGGTTCCTTTGTAAAACCCCAAAATCCTTGTATACTCAAGGGGACTGATCAAAACAACTTTGCAAACTTGCAAATGAAAAACAAAACAAAATGGATATCCAAATACCCTTTATTGTGAAAGGTCTAAATCCAAAAGGAGGTGGTCTGGAAAACAAAGGAGACCTGTTGCCCTTCACAAATGCAAGTAGGCCTAATTAGGCTTAAGGAGATGGGTTTGTGAAGAAAGTGTATGAAATGTGATTGATCAGAAAGTTTCACCAATTGAAAAAGTGCTTTCCACACCCAAATTGACCAAATCCAGTATTTTGTGCATTGGTTCAACCCCTATTTTGTTTTATCACCAATTTTGCATTTTGAAACTAGGTTGTCACATGAGGATGCCAACCTAAAAAATCAAAGAAAATGCCAAAAACACCTGCCAAACTGCAAATTTCTTCTAGAATCACTGATTACATATACAAACCTCTCATTACACCAAGTTTTAGAATTTTTGTACGGTGGCCATGAGAGGAAATGCAAAAATAGGTCAAAACCCTAAGTTTAGGAGGGTTTCAAAACTGTTTTTAGTAAAAATGCAATAACTTTCGAACCAGAGCACTTAGAGACCTAAAATCAAAATAAAAAGAAAGGTAAGATGCCCTTAAATATGAATCCATAAGTTAGAACCTCCTAGTAGTCTGAAAATAATCTGTACAAGAGCAAAAACGGGACTGTTTACAGAAAAACAAGGTTTTTTTATTGATTGCCAAATGAAAATTTACATCAACTCCTTCATCACCCACCTGAAAGGGCTTATGAAGGCCTCCCCCACCAGTTACAACCAATTTTTGAACTAATTAGCCAATGGGGAAGGATATTTGCTTACAAACAAAAAGTTGTCAAGTGTTGTGATGACAACATTGACACTTCTTGACAATTTTTGCTCAAAAGCACTTAAAAGTGCAAACTAACTTTCTAAATCCTACCAGTGGTCATGAAGGACCAATTTATTGCAAAAAAAAATAAAATAACTCAAAACTAAATTTTTATGACCCTTTGACCATAGTTGACCAAGTGGCTCATAAATTGCCAAACCTGGGACTAGGCCTCACAAATGGATCAAAAACAAGACCAATGACTCCTAGCATGAAATAAACAATCCAAGACTCCTTAGGAGTCATAAAAAGGTAGGATAATCAATTTTTTAAAGTTTGTGCTCCTGCACCACACTTCCATCTATCAAAACACATTTGACTCGGTGTTTATGGATCATAGCTTCGATGTGCAATCGCTGGTTATGTGGGTGGTTCAGTGAGTTGTGATCTTCTTTAGAGAAAGTGAGATAATGAGGTGAAGTCAAGTGACCCACCATAGATTGAAACCGATCAAATTCTAAATCTATTGGGACATTAGTAGTGAGTAAAGCTTTGTCAAGGATCTCTCTATGAGAAGAAGAGATCTTAAGGAGTTCAAAAATGGAGATTTGAGCGTTCGTTCTTTTCAATTGTTTGACAATGCTATAACCAGGAGAGGATGATGAAGCCAATTATTTAGATTTAGTTGTGATTGTATCTGGTTGTCAGTTTGAAGAAGTTGGTAGGTTTGATATTGTTTGAGAAGGAGTTGAGGAACTAGCTCCTTGGAGGGTAACCTTCTTTTGAGCATAGGTCACAACATTTGTAGTTTGTGCTTTATTTTGTTTATCTTTGATTATGATCACATTGCAATATTCAGGTTGGGAAGATTCAATCATGTTGATCATATTGTCATTGTTAGTGTAGGTGTAATTGAATTTGGCACCTCCCTTTGATTTTGAGGATTCACCTTGTTCATAAACAGGTAAGGGATCTTTAAAATCTTTGTGATCAGTATTAGTCGTGTGATTTCCAACAACAATTTTTCCAGCATCGATGAGGTCTTGAATCTCATGTTTGAGCTTCATGCAGTTGTTTGTTGTATGACCCTTGTTTCGATGATATTCATGGTATTCATTTTCCCTCCACCATTTAGGTTTAACTTCTGGATCATATGGCCTAGAGTTGTTTAGCAATGTTATCAGATCATTTGCCAATAAAGTTTTAAAAGTGGATTCATATGATTCTTCTAGAGGAGTGAAGTCGCGTTTAGGTTTTGAAAGCCAAGGTTTCTCTTTAAACCACTCTTTTGATTTCTTCAGAGGATTTTTTGCTATAGTTTCAACTGCTTTGAGTGCTTATTTACTTTAATAGTGTCTACCACTTCGTCATTAACAATGTTTTTGTTGTAATCTTTGTTGTATTTCCAATATTTGTTCTTTTCTTTGGAACTAGAACCTTGTTGTATTTATTTCCAAAGTGAGATATCTCCTTTCTTTATAAGCACATCTTCCATTCCAAGGGCACTATCTACCATTTTATTGAATGAAGGGTACACTTGCATTTGGATACTATATTTTAATTCAGGGATCAGGTTATTGACAAAGATATCCATATTCTCAGAATCTGGAATAGGCTGTGAATATCTAGAGAACATCTTTCTCCAACGTTGAAGAAAAGTGAAAGGGATCTCATATTTTCTGTTTGGTATTGCAAAGCTCAATCACAGTGACTAGATGATGAATTTTATAGGAGTATTGTTGTAGAAACAATCTGATTAATTTCTCAAAAATTTTGATTCCCATAGGTAGGCTTGAAAACCATTCCATAGCTTTCCCTCGTAAACTTCTTGGGAAAAGGCACATGAGATATGTTTGTTCGTGCATGAATTCCATACATAAAGCACAAAATTATCTAACATGGTCTTGAAGATTTGCATTTCCATCATATTTGTCAAACTTAGGAATCTCCACTCTTGAAGGAAATGAAGGCATGTAAAGGTTTTTGTCAAATGGAAATGGGCATATTGTGTCCAGAGAATATTTCTTTCATGATTTATCCTTGTTTTTCAATTCTGTTATTTCAGTCTGTAACACTTGCAACTGTTTGTTTACCAGTACTAAAGGTGTCTTTTCTTCTTTAGTGATGAGGGTTTCAATGTCATAATTAATAGGAAGTTTGGCGCCTTGCTTTGCTAGCTCTAGAAAATGCTCTTCCTTTTCCCTAGACATGATGATCTTCATCATCTTTTAGAAATGTTTATTGTTTAGACATTTATTTATAATAGTTTATGTAGGTTCAGAGGCTTCAGAATCACTTGATGAGGATTAACTATCAGTAGCATGGGTGTTGAGGTTGTCATAAGTATCATGTTTAGCATCTTGTCTTTTGTGCCTTGCTCCAGACATGGTGGGAGATAAGGGTTTATCAAAAATTGGTAGATTTGATGATGAATCTTATTAGAGATGGGATCTTCTACAAAGAACAGATTGTTGTTTGATGAAAAGGATGGACTTTTACCTTTGTCAATTTTCTTGCGAGAACTTCTAGTTTGAACAGGCATTTATGACTGATATGACCGAGAGCTAGGAGTAATGTAGATGCCAAGATCAAATTGGAGCTAGTTGTTCGTTTAACGTAGTGATTGAGAGAAGGAACTAAGATTTAGTATGGTTTCAAAAAAGATCTATCATGTGTAAGACATGGTCTAAGAAACTTAGGTTTGATAAGTAGTTGATTTGAACTAGTTGAAAGATGATCAACAAAATCATGCAACACAATGGCAGGGGCACACTATCAAGATTGTTTATGCTTAGGATTATGATGACCAGTTTTATGCTCACTATAGACTGATTTAGGTAAGTTTGACTATTCTAGACTAACAAAATTGGGAATTCGTATGACAAAGTTTATAGACCCAGATGATAGTTTAGTGGCTTCCGAACAATAAAGACAGTTCCTCGTACGAGTTACTACCTAAATATGTACGATAGTTTGGTGGCTTCCAGATGATAATCTATTGAGTATGAGTTGTATTTGTATGATAGTATGCAAGGGACCAAATGACAATTGTGTAGTTTCGTACGACAGTTTTTACAGAGCCAGATGACAAACTGATAGGATCAATGAAGTCCCGCATGACAATACTTATGTAGAAGGATGACAATTCAGCAAACTCGTACGACAGAGACGAGATTCTGACAGATAGTTTCAATGACTGATGAAGACCACTTTTGGACACAGACAAAGTTTTGATCACTGAGTTTTTGATGTTTTTGATTTGTTAACCCTACAAAAGTTGGCTTAGAGAAGAAAATATTTTCTTGCTAACTTAGGTACACACCCAATAGCTAATCAGAATATGGTCAATGAGTCTCACACAAAGGATTCTCAACATCATATTAGCCAACTCCAAATGCTGATGGGGGCATGATATGGCAAGTATCTTGGGAGAGTTACTATCTCTCTTGCACAAAGATTATCCCCCTTTTGGAGGTGAATCAGGTAGGGTCTAACTTATAGTTCTTAGTGAGGAATTTCATTTGAAATTACCCCTTGAAGTCACACAAGCATGATTGAGGCCTATAGCCCGACAAGTTGTAGTCACGTAAACGTTATTGAGATCGTGAGGCCCTACAAAATGCTTGATATGAGAGATCTCAAAGAGAAAACTCAAATAATCCCATCCTCTGAGACTTTAATCACCAAAGGCCTATTTATTATAGTGAGTTGGAATGCTCAGGTCTTGTTGTACTCACTTGGGTCATTCTCACAAGGTGTTTACTTTTTCCCACTGTGACAGGCCTGCTAAAGGTACACAAATCTCAAACTTAGAAAAAGCTTCGAGGGTCTAGATTTTTGATTGTCTGTGCAGACAAGAGCATACTCTCCAACCTCTTAGAATTTTCTTAAAATACAAAATACAGATTTGTTCATTAACTAGATAGCAATTTAGGTGCCTAAAAATGAATTTAAATAATACACGATGTTCACTTGAGTCTCCTTAAGCAACCTACAAAGACAACAAATTAGTAGTCATATTTTCTTTGTGCCACATGTGTTTTCTTCAACAAGCATTCTGCAAAAACTGGTTAGGTTGTTAAAATTTCTCACACAAACATAAAACAAGCCAGGGTCAGCATTAGTACTGTAAAAATCCAAAATACCGTACGAGAATTTACACCAAGTCATACGATAATTTGCAACAAACCATATGATACCTACAGTTTGTTGTTCGGGCCTCTGCGAAAACTCATACAAGTTTTTGTAAAGACTGTACGAAAAGAAAATTCGAAAAACAAAATCTGAAAAATGGAAAATAAGTTAATCTGTGAGGCCGAAAGATTTAGTAATTTTGCCCCATAGTGGGTGCCAAAAATGTGTGTGTGAAAAGTGCATATGTATCTGCAAGTTGTAAGACACAACACTTCAATTAAGTCATTACATGCATGGTTAGACAGATATAATCATGAATATGAAAACCATAACAAATCAACCTATTTCCTTCTAAAAGATGCGAGTATAGACTTGCTCTTAGATTTGTATAAGCAATACTAGTGACTAGACTACACCAAGACGAAGGATTTAATCTATATGAGCATGATATTAAGCTAAATGGATACAAGATTATGCTAGATGGATGCAAGATTATGCTAAATGAATGAATATTAAGATATATGAATTCAAGCAATCATAATTGAACTAAATATGCAAAAAAGCTAAACTAAGATGCAATAATCTCAAAAGCACAATATTTTCAATGACTCCAGAGAAAAAACTGCATAATAAAAATAAATATCTAGGGTGTTTTGAATGAGATATGAAGGATTAATTTATAGAGACTCAAAAGAGAGACCAACGGTCAAGATCGATTAGCAATGAGGGGTTAAGGTTCCTGAAGAAAAAACACAATTTAGGATAATTGAAATAATTGAGAGATTGGATTTAGTTAACCTTAAGATAGATTCCACTTATAGCTTGATTGAAATATATTCAGATTATAAGTTCGAGTTTGCATTGGAGATACAATTTAGTTGATTCCATGCACTTGAGATAAAATTAGGTGATTCCATGCACTTTTCTTTAATTTGCTCAAGATTTTTATTTAGAAAAAGCCTTTTCAATGCAACTGAACTTAATTTCTCAAAAGTTTGAGTTTTAGTTTTAGAGAAAATGATTAATTCAATTTAATTGTTTTTCTGATTTTTCAAGTTATCTCAATTTAGAAAAATAAATATCTCAAGTTTGATTCTTCTCTCAATTTAATTCTTTTATTTTGTAGATTAATTCTTTTTTTGATGATTTAATGACAAATTGATTTATTTAATTAAATATACTAGGATATTTAATAAAATCAATAAGATATTTATTTTTAAATGATTTACTTGGAATGATCAATTAATTAAATATTTATTTAATTAATTTAGAGTGATTAACTTTTCATGTAACATTAATGATTGAAGAATTAATTATTTAGGTGCTCAAGGTTGATTTAATTGCCTTTGGTTAGGACCTTGGTGATGTTGTCGAGATTAGGGGCCCATAGTTTAGATGACCATTTTTTAGGGTATTTCAATTACTACTTCAATAACTACAACAATTCTCTATCCATCCAATCACCATATCATCAACGACAACAACCAAAGACAACATCAGAAGCCTTTGATAATATTAAATACTTCATACCTATGGTGGAAAATGAAACAGGCTTAAAACTGAAATGCTTAAGATTTGATAGAGGTGGAGAGTTCATATCAGATAAGTTTGAATAATATTCTGAAAGATATGGAATAAAGAGGCAATACTCTACTACAATGACACCTCAACAAAATGGGGTAGTTGAGAGGAACAATAGAACAATGCAAGAGATGGAAAGAACCTTTGGCATGTTTGGAAGCAATTATAATCTTCTTTACATTACCCATCTATAATAACTTCAAATTGAATCAAATGAATGTCAAGTCAGCATTTGTAAATGGGAATCTATAAGAGGAATTTTACATAGAACAATCAAAGGGTCTACAATCAACAAGTAATTAGGATCTTGTATGCAAATTAAAGAAAGAATTGTATGGGTTAAAACAAGCACGTAGAGCATGGTACTCTAGATTAGATACATACTTACAAAAACAAGGATTCAAGAAGGGTTTTGTTGATAGTAACTTATATATCAGAGTTGAAAATGATTATCAATTTATAGTACCTATGTATGTGGATGACATTTTTTTTGGAGGAAGTAGTGATGACTTATGCAAAGCTTTTGCTAAATCTATGAAAACTAAATTTGAAATGTCTATGATTGGAGAGTTATCATTTTTCCTTGGTTTGCAGATTACTGAATTTGATAAAGGTATATTTATATGTCATACCAAGTATGTGAAAGAGATGCTGAAAAGATTTCAATTGGAGGATTGTAAACATGTTGATACACTCATGGTCATAGGTTGTAAACTTAGTAAACATGATGCATCTCCATTAGGAGATCAAACAAAACATAGGTCAATGATTGGAAGTTTGTTATACCTCATTAATTCTAGACTAGACATAATGCATGAAGTATGTATGGTGGCAAGATTTCAAGTTTCTTGTAAAGAATTACATGTCAAGGCAGCCACAAGGATATGAAAGTATCTACAACAAAAATGAGACTATGGTTTAGGGTACTCCAAAGGAAAGTATTTTAGTTTACATGCTTACACAAATGCAAATTTGGGCAAGATATATTGATGACTGAAAAAAACACTAGTGGTCGTGCATTCTTTTTGGGCAAAAAATTTGTTTCTTGGCACAACAAGAAGCAAGACTTGGTGGTCACTCTCTACTATTGAGGTAGAGTACATCGAAGCTACTTCACGTTGAACAAAATTACTATGGATGAAGTAGAAATTGAAGGATTTGAAAGTGGAGTATGAAGAACCCTTGTCTATTCTTTGTTATAACACAAGTGCAATAAATATATCAAAGAATCCTTGTGATGCATGCTAGGACAAAGAATATTTCCATCAAACATCACTTATTGAGAGGGAATGTTGCAAAATAGCAGGTCAAGATTGAATATGTTAGCATAAAAGATCAACTCACTAACATATTCACCAAGCCTATACCTAAGGACTCATTTGAACTCTTATGTCAAAATTTGGGTGTATTACCCCTCTCTTCCATTTAAAAGAGTTCATGATTGGGACTATCTTCTTAGGGGGAGTCCATATGCACATTATTTTCAAAACCCTAGTTCAAAAGATTAGATGGACACCCCTTTCTCATTAATGTCAAAGGGGGAGAATAGGTCGAGTCATGATATGTCTCAATATTTTGAAATGAGTTTTTGGTGGTGAGATCACAAGGGGAGCATACTAGAGTTATAGTGTCTAATACAATGGTGCAAATAGACTAATTGCGACAAAGCTATAGGGATGAAGAGATAATTCTTTCCATTAGTGACAAAGGGGGATATTATTGATTCCTCTAAAAAATTTCTCATTGATGTCAAATGTTGAGCAAGGACATGTATAGTCAAGTTGTCTCTCTTGAGCTGCTAGGGTTTAGGGTTTTATAGTTTTTTTGTCTAAGGGAATTATCCAACATCAACCTTGCAATGAAATTTTCAAATCTATAATTTATATCATGTTGGTGAAGTGGTGAGCCTATGATCACCTCTTACAACTAAGACACAAAGCCTTGCTCCGTGCCCCTACACCTAGTATGATGTCATCTCCAAATGCCTTGCAAGCTTGTGAGGAAGGAATAAGGGCACCTTGCATCCCCATGCTTTGTGTGACATCATCTTAAAATTCCTATGGGTTGGTGGGGTAAAGGATGCAATTAATGACTTGGACCATTTCATGTTGAGGAAGTTGTTCCCCGCAGTCTTGTGGGGAGTTTCTAGTGGGCCTCAATGTCCCTACAAGCTTATAGGTTGTGTGAAGAATGTTCACCATCTGGCCTATAGGCCTAGATTAGTGCTGAGATGGATGATGATGTGGACTAATTTTTTGATGCTGAAGTGTGATGCATGTAACTACCATGTGGCCATATGGGCCTTACAATTTTGAAAGGGCTTAAGAGAGGAAAAGGCCCTTGCAGATCTATGGGGAGACCTTAGGTGGTCCCACCAAGCATGCAAGACTATGAGATGAAGAAAACAAGTACAATATTGAAGAGACTTTGTAATATCATTGGAATCTTGATAGGGTCTTGATGATCTAATGATGATAAGATGATGAAAAGACCATGATGAGGATTAAGGATATGATATGATCATATAAAGACAAATGTTTTATTGAACAATTGGGTAGATCAAACGGTTGAAATTTAAAGATAATCTTATTGATGACTCCATTTTAATCTATGTATAATGATTGAACATATGAATTATTTTGGCACCAGGAAACAACTGTTGTAGACATAAATCTATCCACGAATTAAATGAATATTTAATATTTATTTAATACATTAATATTCCTCTATTAATCAAATTTATATTAATTCACCATTAGCCTTTTCTTCTATCCTAGTTAAATAAATTTATTTAATTACTAACTATGGTCCCATCTATCAAATAAATTAATAAATTTACTTAATTCCCCTTTCTATTAAATAAATTAAACATTTATTTAAAATCCCCAAATCAAATCCCCTTTTAAATAAGTCAATATTTATTTTAAAATGCCACATCCACTTGCATTATCCTACAAATGCAAGTTGCATATTTTAGTTGAAATAAATATTTTTTATTTTAGTTAAAATTTCACTTTATCCTCACCCACTTGCTTCTAGATTCTTCTAACCCCTTCTAATTTAGCCTAATCACTCTTCTAATAATTTACAAAATCCTAAACCAAAATGAACCCCCAACCCATCATCTCAACCATTTAAGACTCTTACAGAGTCAAAAATACTTCCCTTCTTCAACACACTAACCCACATGGATCTTGACCCTTTGGTCAAGGCTTCACCATGGGTAAAATTTGCACAAGAGTTTACCCATTGGATAATAACCTTACCCTTGGATAATAGGTTTATCCATAACCCATCTTACATGAGGTTACCCTCATGTCTTCTCAAGCAATAAATGTTCCTTCCCTCTCCTCTCAAGACATCTCATGCTGACACTTGTCATCATGGGATTGGGTTGAAAACCATCACATGGATCATAAATCATACAATCTTGGCCCTCTACAAACCATATCAATCTTGACCATCCAATATTCTATTTTTCCTATAAATAGAACCCTTCTCCTCAAGCAAAGGAGGAAGCATTAGAGCATTGTTATTATATTGAAATATTGCATAGATACTTAGAGCTTTCTCATAGCATCACTATTTGCATTTGCATAGCATATGTTTTTCATTTTCAACCATCTTGAATCTCCATTTGGCATCCATTGTTAGTGCTAAAAGTTGAGAGCTCTATATTTGAAACTTAGAGAGGAGGGAAACAAGGGAGAAATAAAAGGCATCATGGAAGCATCTTAGGGAGACTCTTCTCCTTTTTTGTTATTTTGTTAAGCTTCTTTCATGTTTTTTGAGTCTCCTTTGATATGTTTTTGGAATAGTTTTAGTTCTTTTTTTTTTGTTTTAATGGTTGAAACTAACATACTGATATTGAACTTTTTTTTTGGTTCTTATCCACATTTCCATGGCATCTATATCATTTCATTATCATATATCATCATTTCATTCATTATCATATCATTTTCAGTTCATTTATTATCACATCATTTTCATTTCATTTATCATCACATTTTCATTTCATTTATCATCACATTTTCATTTCATTTATCATTACATTATCATATATCATTTATCACATTATTCTTATCATTTCCAACTCATCACTATCATATATTCATTGTTTTCATCTTTGTCATCACAATATCATATCTCATTTATTATTATCACATCATTTTACATTATACCATATTTTAGACAGATCTGATACCAGTAGTAAACTAAGAGGAGGGGTGAATCAGTTTACCAACAGAAACCAAAACTAATGCATATCAAAACCATTAAATCAGAGTACAAATAAACTAATACAATGAATGATAGAACATGAAATCATAGTACACACAACACCAATATTTTGATGTGGAAAACTCGGTAAAGGGAAAAACCATGGTGGGAAACCCTACCCACAATCAAATAATACTTCTGCAGTAGTATGTGAAATTACAATGGGGATTGCACTTGAAATCATGCCAACCTCCTAGAGTTCACTGCTCATCACAAAGAGAAGTCTCACTGACTTACAAAATATCAAACTACAATCTAGAAATAATGAACTGTGAAAGTACCATCTCCCAATGCTTGATACAGTTCTAGTTAAGCACAGATGCCTACCCTACAATACAAAAGTCTTTGTCAAATGATCTATCACTTGTTTGCACATAAAACTTCCTTTGATAATGCATACATAACCATCAATCCCATCCATTGATATCCAAATTACATGAATACGTCACCTATAAATACATATCATCAACCTTATTAACAAGGTCGGCTAAACCCTAAACCCATAATAACAAAAATTACATTACACAGTATCACCAGACCAATATTATGATTTACATAGCATGGACCTAAATCAAGTAACCAAGAAATTCCATCTATCAGAATTTTCTCTCAGACCAAAATCTAACACGCTTCACCAACCGGTAGAAACCCTTAGTAAAGTAACATAGAAAATCTAACCAGCTCCAAATAGGACCACCATAATAGCTCACTAGCCAATGCAAAGTCACCAAACACTCAGAATATGATCAAGAAGTACCTTCAACATGATAGAAACTAAATCCATAAGTCAAACCAAAATCGTCTGATCAAAACATCAAATATCACTTACTGGTAAAGCTAACTGGTACCAAGAAATACCAACTAGGAATATAAGTGATAGTTACCGGAGCACCAAAACATGAACCAATAGAATATGGAAAACAAATAACCATCTAGAATAAGCATCCAAAACTAATTCCAAAGATATGATCATACCAGATTAGAATCATAGCCAAAACCAAGATGATCACCAAGACTAACCGGGATAGGTCCAACTGGGATAGTCTCCAATCGGGATACACTATTGACATCAATGACAACACTTAACCAAATCCAACATATTGCCAACAATCTCCCCCTTTGGCATTGATGGAAATATTGAATGCGAAAAACATCCAAGTGCCAAGGAATGCCAACAATCTCCCTCAAAGATATGACTGATTTTCACATGAATACCACCTCTCCCACATGAATACCATCTCTCCCCCTTTGTCATCAATGACAAAGGATGGATACCAAACCAAAAATACTGAACCAAATAGCCAACTACTCCCCTTGAGTAGTAGCATCATCTCATCAACCCAAATCAAAGAAAATATCTGATAAGCTTACCGGATTGATGCATTCCTACATCTCTAAGTCTTTTCTAGAGGATTAGTAACCCCCAACTATCTCTAAGATATTCAAAAGTATCTTTAGGCAATAGTTTAGTTATAATATCTACAATCTACTCCTTAGTAGGCACATAAACCATTCTGACTTCCTTTGCTTCAACCTTTTCCTTCAAGAAATTATACCTTATAGAAAAGTGTTTTGATTTGGAATGAAATACCAGATTCTTTGACATATCAATAGTAGTAGTATTATCATAGTGAATAAAAATAGGCTCATCATAACTCACCCTTATATCTTTTAATATTTGTTTCATCCATAAAATTTGAGTACAATTAGTAGCAACAACTACATATTCCGCTTTAGTAGTAGATAATGAAGTACATGGTTGTTTCTTGCTAAGCCATGAAACCAACTTCTTACCAAGAAAGAATGCACCACCAGTAGTGCTCTTCCTTTCATCCACATCTCCTGCCCAATCGGAATCTATATAGGCACATAATTTGAAGTCATCATTTTTTGGATACCATAGCCCAAGGTCTGTTGTACCTGTCAAATACCTAAATATCCTCTTAACAACAATATCATGAGTTTCTCTAGGATCTGACTAAAATCTAGAAGCAATAAAAACAACATTCATAATGTCAATTCTAGTTTGAGTTAGGTACAACAATCCACCAATCATTGATTTGTATCTACTTGGATTCACTTTAGGGGATTCATCATCCTCTGATAATTTGCAACTGGTTACAATAGGAGTATCGACAGGTCTGGAATTCTCAAGTCCAAATTTCTTAAGTAACTCCTTCACATACTTAGTTTGACAAATAAAAATACCTTTATCAGTCTAAGTAATTTGCAAACCTAAGAAAAATTTCATCTCACCAATCATAGACATTTCAAATTTATTCTTCATATCATCAACAAATTTCATGCATAGACTATCTTCTCCTCCAAAAATGATATCATCCACAAAGAATTCAATGATTAGAATGTCATCATGCTCAATTTTGTAATATAGGTTACTATCAACATTACCTTTGCTAAAACCAAGCTTAGAAAGATATTTGTCTAATCTAGCATACCATTCTCTAGGTGCTTGTTTTAGTTCATATAAAGCTTTCTTCAATCTGCAAACCATGTCTTTATCTTCTAATAAATAAAATCCATCAGGTTGCTCAATGTAGACTTCCTCCTCAAGATATCCATTCAAAAATGTGCATTTGACATCCATCTGATATACTTTGTAGTTCTTGTGTCTAGCATAGACAAGAAATAGTCTTACCACTTCAATTCTTGTAACCGGGGCATAAGCCTCATCATAATCAATTCCTTCTTCCTATGAATAACCTTTGCAAACCAATCTAGCCTTGTTACTCATAATTTGACCTTCGTCATTCAATTTATTCTTGAAAACCCATTTAGTTCCAATAATATTCTTGTCTTTAGGTATAGGAACTAGTTCCCATGTCTTATTCTTTTTTATCTGATTTAATTCTTCTGCCATTGCTTTTATCCAATTTTCATCTTTACTTGCTTCAATAAATGATTCTAGTTCAATTTGAGAAATAAAAAATACTTCTTCAGTAGATAGCCTTCTCCTAGTCATCACACCTTTTCTTTTATCTCCAATTATCTAATCTTTAGAATGATTTAGCTTCACATACCCAGGAGTCTTTGAATTTTCTTAATTTACCGACTCTCCCTATTGTTCCTCTGTCACAATTGAGTTTTCTGATGTTACCGGAGTGACTGGTTCACTATTCTGAGTAGCTTCTTGCATTACTAGTTTCGGTCTGATAGATTCATCTTCCGGTCCATATTCATATGATCTAATCTGATTACTTCCTTGTTCATCCACCTTGACATTTATGATCTATGTTATCCTATTCAATCTTTTTTTATAACATATATATGATTTTCTCTTAGTAGAATAACCCAAAAATATTCCTTCATCACTTCTAGGATCAAATTTTCCCAATGTATCATCTCTTCGAATGTAACATTTACTTCCAACAAATATGAAATATCTGACAATGGGAGTATGAACAAACCATAATTCATAAAGATTCTTATTGGTATCACCTTTTATGTGTACTCCATTGAAAGTGTATATAGTCGTATTGGTAGCTTCCCTCCAATTAATATCAGGGAATCTAGCTTTTGTCAGCATAGTCCTTGCCACATCCAATATGGTTCTATTTTTCCTTTCCACCAATCCATTCTGCTGTGGAGTCCTAGGTGCAAAAAGTTGTCTTCTGATTCCATTATTCTCACAAAACTTGTTGAATTCACCAGATGTAAAATCATCACCTTGATTTGATCTCAAACACTTTATCTTCAGTCATGTCTTAGTCTCAACCATAGCTTTAAAGATTTTGAATTTCTCAAAAGCTTCAGATTTTTCTTTCAAAAATGCTACCCACATCATTCTAGAATAATCATCAATAAGTAACATAAATTATCTATCACCTTGAAAAAATTTAGTCCTTGCTAGTCCACATAGATCAGTGTGAATAAGATCAAGAATTTCATTAGATTTATCATGTATACTTCTAAAAGAATTTTTGACTTGCTTACCCATTTAACATTCTCTACATACCGGATTATGAGGTTTTACAATCTTGGGCAAATCTCTAGCAGCCTGTGTTGAACTGATCTTCACTATGTAATCAAAACTTACATGACACATCCTCTTATGCCATAACCAGCTTTCATCAATGTGAGCAATCAAGCAAGATTTCTCGTCGGAGTTCAAATGAAAGATGTTTCCATTGGTCTAGGTTCCAAAAGCAATTTCCAATCCAGATCTATTGATGATCTTACATTTCCCATCCTTGAATTGCAAATGAAATCCTCTATCCGCCATCTAACCTATACTTAAAATATTATGCTTTAAGCCTTCAACATAATAAACATTATCAGTATTAGTCTTACCATCCAATGATGTTGTTCCCTTGCCTTTGAACCTACATGCCTTATTGTCTCCAAATCTGACTAATTCGCCATCAAATTCTTGTAGTGATAGAAATTTTCTCTTGTCACCAGTCATGTGATGTGAGCATCCACTATCTATAACCCATTCATCATTTTCTTCAATTTTAGTAGCTAAAGCCTTCTCCTCAGTATGAGTTGCTTCAATGACAGGTTCCGAAGAATCATCCTTGATAGCAATAAAAACCTAGTTCTTATCGGAGCTTCCATTGCCGAATCCACTCACCGATTCATCATCATCATCATCAATAATACCAAAATCATCATCACCAGCATAATAGTGTGATTTATCCTTATTCCTTTTGAATCTAGGTTTATTATGATATTTTGGATTAGGCTTATAACTCTTCACAAATCTTTCATGATTCCTAGTAGCTCTTTCAGGGCATCTAGAAACAAAATGACCAATCTTATTGCATGAAAAAAATTTAAAAGGGACTTTTCCTTCATACTTACTTCCAGCTGGTCCTTTGGGAATTCTTCTAGAAATCAAGGCTTCCAGCTCTTCAAGTTCTCTTTCTTCTCTTTCAATGTCTTCCAAATATTTAGCATACATCTCCTTCCAATCTATCTTTTGCTTACTAGAGGGAGATGATTTAATACAGTTTCAGTTTTAGCAGCACTCTAATCTCCAAAATACTCAAGCTCAAAAGCAGTCAATTTCCCAAGCAATGTATCTTTGGTAATAAGGGTATTTGACATTGTTCGGAGTTCATTGATTGCAGTAGCCTTCATCTTATAAGATGGAGGTAGAACTCTTAGAACCTTTGACACAATCTCATCCTCACTAACTGATCCGTCGCAACATTTGATTCCCATAACAATCTCATTTACTCTATCCATGAAAGAACTTATCTTCTCATCTTCTTCCATCTTCAAAGTTTCATACCTTACTCATAAACCTTCAAGTTTAGCAATTTTCACACCCTAGTCGCCTTCATAAAGAGTTTCAATATTTGTCCAAATCAGCTTTGCATTCTCCAACTCTATGACATTCAATAGCTTTTCATTAGACAGGGCGCTTAACAATGCTTCTTTTTCTCTGACATCATTTTCAGATTTCTTGTGTTCATCAGTAGGTGTCGGTGTTCCAAAATTAGGATCATGAAGTATGTATTCTTTCTCCACTATCTCCCAAACTTCA
This sequence comes from Cryptomeria japonica, assembly GCF_030272615.1. Lineage (NCBI taxonomy): Eukaryota > Viridiplantae > Streptophyta > Pinopsida > Cupressales > Cupressaceae > Cryptomeria > Cryptomeria japonica. The sequence goes on along the minus strand of NW_026729415.1, from coordinate 47,316 downwards.
GCTCCAAGAAATCTGAGATGAATCTTCATTCGCTCCTTCCATATTTTGTAATTTGTAACATCAAATCTAGGACTCTCCTTCTGATAGGGATTGAATGTAGAACTAGATGTAGTTGCCATTGGATCTCCTCAAACAGTTAAGCTTTTGCAAAGAGGACCTTTCTTTGATACCAATTATTAGACAAATTTGATACCAGACGTAAACTAAGAGGGGAGTGAATTAGTTTACCAACATAAATTAGAACTTATGCATGTCAAAACTATTAAATCGAAGCACAAAGAAACCAACACAATGAAGGATAGAATATGAAAGCATAGTACACACAACACCAATATTTTGACGAGGAAAACCTGATAAAAGGAAAAACCACGGTGGGAAACCCTACCCACAATCAGATAATACTTATGCAGTAGTATGTGAAATTACAATGGGGATTGCACTTGCAATCAAGCCAACCACCTAGATCTCCCTGTTCATCACAAAAATAAGTCTCACTAACTTACAAAACATCATACTACAATCCGGAAAGAATGAAATGTGAAAGTAGCATCTCCTAATGCTTGATACAGTTCTGGTTAAGCATAGAAGTCTTCTCTACAATACAAAAGCCTTCATTGAATGATATATTACTTGTTTTCACATAAACCTTCCTCTAATAATGTAGACATAACCATCAATCCCATCCATTGATATCCAAATTACATGAATAAGTCACCTATAAATACAGATCATCAACCTTATTGACAAGGTCAGCTAAACCCTAAACCCATAAACCCATAATAACAAAAATTACATTACACAGTATCACTGGACCAATATTACAATTTACATTACATAGCATGGACCTAAATCAAGTAACCAAACAATTCCATCCACCCGAAATTTTGCTAAGACCAAAATCCAACACACTTCACCAACCGGTAGAAACCCTTAGTGAAGTAACACAAAAAATCTAACCGGATCCAAATAGGACCACCACAACATCTCGCCAGCCAATGCAAGGTCACCAAACACTTGAAATATGATCAAGAAGCACCTTCAACATGAAAGAAACTGATTCCATAAACTAGACCAAAATTGTTTTACCAAACCACCAAATATCACTTACTGGTAAAGCTAACCAGTACCAGTAAATACCAACTGGGAACATAAGCGATAGTTACCGAAGCACCAAAACATGAACCAATAGAATATGGCAAACAAATAACCATCCAAAATAAGCATCCAAAACTGATTCCAAAGATCTGATCATATTGGATCACAATCATAGCCAAAACCAAGATGATCACCAAGACTAACTTGGATAGGTCCAGGATAGTCTCCAACTGGGATACAGTGTTGACATCAATGACAACACTTAACCAAATCTAGCATATTTCCAACACCATTATCATTAACCAAAATCATTACATTTTAATCATTATAAAACATCATTAACATTTCATGTCTTAATAACATCACACACACATAATGAAGTCATCTACATCATACAACCAATACATGATCATCCATCCATAAACATGCACTATATCACAACCACCTACATAAATTATCCATATATACATACTGTTAGGATAATTGATGGACAACTTAGAGGGAAGGGTGAATCAGTTGTCAACAAATTATATCAATAAATCCACTTAACAACCTTTAACCAGAGAATATAAACATTGAATACCTGAATAACATAAACAAATATTGGTAGAAACAAATATCGGTAAGCAATAAAACTTAAGAATGAGACAGATAATCAACACAATGCAACCATACCACATAGCACCATTATTTGTACGTGGAAAACCCGATAAAGGGAAAAACCACGATGGGAAGCCTACCCACAGTCAGATGATACTTCTGCAGAAAGTATGTGATACAATGAGAGGCCTGCACATGCAGGAAGGCACATTGCCTAAAGCGTACTGCTCATTACAAAAGAGTCTCACTGACTATAAAGAGGTTATAACCACCTCAAAATAATTAGACAACAATCCAGTAGAATGAACTGCTAGAGATAGCATCTATCATGCCTGATTATAGTCTCGGTTAAGCTCAATACTAGAGGCCTTTGACCTCTTACATAAACCCAATTCAATCTTCAATGATCTACCAAATCTCCTCTGCCAAAATGATATTACATTATTTGCACATTGCATTCCACTTCCCATATCCACAATCTACAATGAGATCTTACATCAATTTATACAAACCCTAAGGCCTAAACCAATTAGGTCGCCCACCTAAAAGATATTACAATAAGATCATTAAGTACATTCATATTATAATGATATGTCATGTCGGCTTTAGACCAAAACAACATTAACCAATCCATAAATCATCCTGGTAACGTGTAGAGACACGTTAACATGATACCGGTCCATAACCTAGATAGGTACTGGACCTATTTTGGGTCCACCATGCCAAAGATATGTCTCCAACCAGTTGAGGCACGATAAAGGATCACCTTCTGCATCCTGAATTCCATCTAGAAGTCGCACCAACACCACTTATGCATCCTATCAAAGATTCTCAGTGAAAGCTTTGCTGGTAAAACCTTAAACCCTTACTAGTATAGCCTTACTAGAGTGTATGATTGCATCTGATCACCAAGTCAATACCAACTAACCAAAACATTCTCCAAGAACATGCAACACATAAAACCAAACATACTCCATTGATCCAAACATGTTAGAAGTGTCCAATAGATAGTCCCTTCTACCGGTAACACTAGATCTTTTGTTGGTAACCAAAACTTGTCTATCGGTAACTAACCATAATAGCTAGTGTTGACATCAATGACAAAACATCAATACAACTCATAATTAATTCCTCCATATTGTCAACAATCTCCCCCTTTGGCATTGATGGCAACACTAGATGTGAAAAAGAAAAACATCTAAGTGCCAAGAAGTACCAAACATTTCTCATGAAAAATTGAGTCCCCCTGAGGAGTGCAATCCAATCTGAATCTGATCTGAATCTTTCCCATAAACATGATTTTTCACATATAACTCTCCCCCTTTGAAATCAATGCCAAATATATGACATAGATATCAAAATTTTGTGAATCTCAAAGCTGACTACTCCCGCTGAGTAGTAGCACCACTACATCAATCCAGAGAAAAGGATAAAGCTGATGATCCATACCAAAATGATGCACTGCACAATCAGCTAATTTTTTGTCAAAGGAGTAGATACCCCTAACCTATCTCTCAAATATTCAAATAATTCTTTAGATAGCGGTTTAGTGAATATATTTGCAATTTGTTCTTTAGTGTTCACATAAACCAATTTGACTTCCTTTTCTTCCACCTTATCCTTCAAAAAGTTATACTTTATTGATATGTGCTTAGTCTTAGAGTGAAATACTGGATTCTTAGACATGTCAATAGCTGCAGAGTTATCACAATAGATAACTACCGGTTCACTATAATTTATCTTGATATCCTTCAGCATTTCCTTCATCCACAAGAATTGTGTACAATTAGTTGTTGTTGCAACATATTCAGCTTCTACAATAGATAAAGAAATACATGACTATTTTTTGTTGATCCATGAAACCAATTTCTTTCCAAGAAAGAAATCTCCACCAAAAGTTCTCTTTATGTCATCAGTATCTCCTACCCAATCTGAATTTGTATATGCATATAAAGTGAAGTTATCATCTCTAGAATAACATAAGCCATATTTTGTTGTTCCTTGCAAATACCGAAATATCCTCTTTACTGCACATTCATGATTTTATTTAGGATTACTTTGATATCTTGAAATAATACTCACTGCATTCTAAAATGTCTGGTCTAGTCTAAGTTAGATATAACAAGCCACCAATCATAGACTTATACCTTGTCGAATTTACTAGTGTAGATGTGTCTTTGATAGATAACTTCTCACCTATGACCATAGGAGTACTTACCGGTTTGGAATTATCCATACCAAACTTCTTCAACAATTCTCTTAGATACTTAGTTTGACAGATAAAGATGCCTTTATTAGTTTGAGTAATCTGCAAACCTAAGAAAAATCTCACTTCATTGATCATGGACATTTCAAATTCATTCTTCATATTATTAGAAAATTCCATGCACAATTTATCTTCTCCTCCAAAAATGATATCATCAACAAATACTTCAATAATCAGAATATCATCATCAGTGATTTTGTAATATAAATTATTGTGAGCACTACCTTTAGTAAAACCAAGCTTCAAAAGGTATTTATCCAACCTTGCATACCAAGCTCTAGGACCTTGTTTCAATCCATACAATGCTTTCCTTAACCTACAAACCATATCTTTGTTATCTGTTGATGAAAATCCATCAGGCTGCTCAATGTATACTTCTTCCTCAAGTTCACCATTCAAAAATACACATTTAACATCCATTTGATATACCTTATAGTTATTATATGTTGCATAGGCAAGAAATAGTCTAACAACTTCAATTCTAGCTACAGGTGCAAATGTCTCGCCATAACCAATTCCTTCCATTCGAGAATATCTTTTACAAACTAGTCTAGCCTTGTTTCTTACAACTTGACCATCCTCATTTAGTTTATTTCTAAAATCCCATTTAGTTCCAATAAAGTTCTTATTTTTAGGTCGAGGAACTAAATTCCAAGTCTCATTCTTCTCTATCTGATCTAATTCATCTTCCATATCTTTTAACCAATGTTTATCTTTACAATATTCAACTTGAGAAATAAGACATACCTCTTCATTTGTCAGTCTTCTTCTTGTCATAACTCCCTTGATCCTATCTCCAATGATTTGATCTTCACAATGATTTAATCTTACATACCATGGTGTCTTCTGAACTTCAGATTCACTATTCTAATCATCAGTCACAGTTGATTTTTTTGATTATACTGGTGTAACTATCTCAATGTCCTATACCGGTTGAGGCATTGTTGGTTCAATTATGATAATTTCCACTATCGATTCCCTATCATATGATATAGATTGATTTTTGTATTGCTTATCCACTTTTACATTTGTGCTCTCCACAATTTTCTACAATATTTTGTTATAACATCTATATGATTTGCTTTGATTTGAATATCCAAGAAATATTCCTTCATCACATCTAGGATCAAACTTCTCAATTGAATCATCCCTTTTGATATAACATTTGCTTCCAAAAATTCTGAAATATTTAACAGTAGGTGTATGTGGACAAACCATAATTCATAAGGATTCTTACGGTTTCATCTTTGATATGAACTTTTTTGAATGTGTAGACTATTTTACTCACTGCTTCTCTCCAGTAGATGTGAGGCAATTTGGCTTCCATCATCATGATTCTTGTTGCATCCAAAATGGTTCTATTCTTCCTTTCAACTACTTCATTCTATTGAGGAGTATGAGATGCAGATAATTGTATCCTAATTCCATTTGTCTCATAATAACTATTATATTCATGAGAAGTGAACTCACCGCCTTGATCTAATCTTAGACATTTGATTTTCAGCCTAGTTTTAGTGTCTACATTTTCTTTAAAGATCTTGAATTTCTCAAAAGCTTTAGACTTCTCAGAAAAGTCACCCACATCATTCTAGAATAATCATCAATTATTAGCATGAAATACCTATCACCTTGAAAGCATTTGGTCCTTCCTAGACCACATAAGTCAGTATGAATTAAATAAATAACATCATTAGATTTATCATGTATGCTCTTAAAAGAAGTTCTAACTTTATTTCCCAATTGACATTCCTTACATACCAGATTATGAGGCTTCATAATATTAGGTATATCTCTTACTACCTTTGTTGAACTAATCTTAACAATACAATCAAAATTAACAAGACACAATCTCTTATTCAATAGCCAACTATCATCAATATGAGCAATCAAACATGTCTTATTACCAGTGTTTAGGTGAAAGATATTACCTCTAGTCTGAGTATCGGTTGCAATCTCCAAACCAGTCTTGCTAATGATTTTGTATTTTCTCTTTGAATTGAAGTTGGAATCCCTTGTCCACTGATTGACCAACACTTAAAATATTATTCTTTAAACTTTCTACATAATAGACATATCAGTATTATGCTTACCATCTAGAGAAATAGCACCTCTACCTTTGATCATACATGCTTTGTCATCTCCAAATCTTACTTGACCACCATTGTATTCTTGCAGGAACAAAAATTTTCTTTTATCTCCAGTCATATGATGTGAGCATCCACTATCAATTACCCATTCATCCTTATCTTCAACTTTTGCTACTAGTGTCTTTTCTTCATTCTTGATAGCTAGTTCCAGTTTATCTTCCTTTAAGGCATAGAACACCCATTTCTTTCCATTGTCAGATCCACTAGAAGATTCTTATGTCGGTTCATCCTCGGATTCATCACTTACATTCAACAACATTCAACAAAATTCAGGAGGAGAAAGAGAAGGTCTTTTGGAGTCTTCAACAACAATCAACATCTATCAAGATTCATCGACCATTCTTTCATCAATTGGGGGATTTTGAAGATGTACGAAAGTAATAAGAGATCACTGACTGAAGATTGGTTTGTACCTCTCCCTTGGGATTGGGTATGATTTCATGTCTTTGTATGAGCTTAATTACATCAATTTGCATATTTACATTTATGCTTTAGATCACTTAGCATCATTGATTTAGAGCATTTAATTTGTCAATTATGAGCATTTAAGCTTTACTCTTTAAAGCATAGGGCTACTCTAGATTGTTTGCATTCATCATTTTAGGCTCTTGCACACACTATTTTACTATACAAATTGGCTATTTGTTGAGGTGGGAATCACCAATATAGGGGTTTGACTAAGGCAAAATGCATATAGCCACCCAAACCCCCTCTTATTAGTTGTAGGTACAGGAGCAGAATTGCAGGTTTCAGGATCACTAGAAGGCATAGACACTTGCAACCTTCAGATTTTCCCAAATCCATTAGGGGAAGGGGCATGGCACCCTTTTCTACCCCAGGAGAGGGGTGTGGTGCCCCTGTCTCCCTCAGTTTCAGTCATTTTCAATAGGGTGGAACCTTAGGACCTCAAGTTTGCAGACCTTCAGTTGCAGCTCCTTGTAAGACAAAACAAGACCAAGGTGTGACACCCCTATCCCAAGCAGTTTGACTCATTTTTTGGTGCCAAGTACACATTCAAATTCTTCCCCCTTCTTTTCTTTTAGTATCTTAGTTTCAGTCCTACAATTTTAGTTCATATATATGCTTCATTGTTCATCTCCTAGTCTAGTTGATCAATCACAGCCTATTTTTCACATCTTCTCTTCATATACAACAAGAGGAATAGAAACCCTAATAGATAATCCTTGTCTCTCTCTTTCTCATGAGAAGTAGTCAAAGTGAGCTATCTCCCTAGGCTCATTCATATTCCCAATGTGTTGGAAAAAGCGGGATTAGGTCCTACTCACTCGATATTGCTTTTTCCCCTCCACACAATCATCATCATAGAGCATCATAAAAACATATGAAATCCATCACATATAATGCATATCACATCCATAAACTCACATGCATCCTACATCCACAATAAATGATCATAAACAACATCATATCACCACCGCCAAAAATGAGATCTCATCATATATCTATCCTCAAAATAAAGTACATATGAATCAGAGTACAATGATGTCAAAAATTATTGGCTACCAAGAGCCATCCAAGTATTAGTAAATAACAATATCACAATGTTAGAATACCAAAGGCAAAATACATATCAAATGGCACTCTCGCCAGATGTTGTGGCAACCCCCCACCTCCCTCACCATCTCATCACAGATGACCCATAACACCCCTGATACTTTGGCCCCTTTGAGATAGCTCTGACCTCTCCCACTGTATCCGAGAGTAACTCATAGCTCACTGACTGTCGGGCACTATCTATTCATATAATCCTCGCCAGTAGTTGATCTCTACTCCTACCCACCACATCTCTCATCACCTTGGTTGTAGGGCCCTATCCCTATACTCCCTCTAGAAATTGGATCTTGTCTTGTGCCTACCTCAACCTATCCACTACATCATCCCTCTACCTCAATACCATAGTTAACTCGGCCCTTGGAGCAAACAACTAAACATCTCGAATGACAATCTCTGCATCTCGATCATCTAACTAGGCCTCCAAGTCCTAGATACAATCCTCTACAATAGTAAGATGTGTCTACAACTGCACTATCATGACCTCTCATAGGTCTCCCTATTCTCCCCTACCCATCTCTACATCTCTTCCACCTCCTATACCTGCATCTCCCCCATATCTCCTCCTACACCTACATACCCACCCATAGCTCCAACTTCTCTTCCATCCACTCTCCTCCAGCCTCTCATGAGTGTTAGGATAACCAGTGAACAACTCAGAGGGGGAGGTGAATTAGTTGTTAATAGATTATATCAATTAATCCACTTTACAACATTAAACCGGAGCACATAAACATTAAATACCGAAATAGCAGAAACAGATACCAGTAGAAACAGATACCGGTAAACAATGCAACTCAATAATGAAATGTTTGGATTTTGTAGGCATATAATCAACCAGCATGATGATATGATGATAATGTATGTTTTCATTGATGTCAATAAGTGAAAGTGAACCGGTATGTAGATTGGAAGAAGACGGTGAACCGGTATGAAGATATGTAGTAAACCGGTGTCGAGATTTCACTAAGTGTGACTACCAGTTGGTAGTCTCAGCTCTAGGGTTTCCAGTTTGGCAATCCAGCTTGTGCAATACAACTGAAGAAATTCTATGATGAGTTAGCTAAGAGATGAGGATGATATCAAGGTGCTACATCAGCCTTGTGCACGTGAAGGATTTTCTTGAGGATCCTACATGAGAAGATCGACTGCATTAAAAGTCTACCTCAGGAATGGACATTCTTCTTGGCAGTATGAGATGAGAGCATGATGGGTTACTGATTCTCATATGTGGTTCAAAATGAATGATGTAGATTGTCTTATCATCTGTTTGAGATTGTATTTCTCTATGCAAAGTGTTTGGACGGTCAGGTTTGGACCGCCTATATTGTAAACCTAAATGCTTAGGGTTTAGGGTTTATGCTACCGACCTAATTGTTGTCTATAAGGTCGATGATGTTTGTTATTGTTTGTTGCTGGAAAATGTTGTGTGTGTATCCAAGTGATGAGATATTTGCCAAACTAGTAAGAGGAAAACTGCAGAGTGTGATTGCAGAAGAGAGAAAATGAAAAGGATTTGCCTTGGCATGTAGTGTTGTTATCAGATCAGAGTTTTACCTGTTGTCTTCTAACCATTTAAACAGTTGTAAAATCCCTTTACTGGGTAGCTTTAACAGGCTTATTGTAAATCCTTTAACCGGGTGACTCAAGATCATTGATTTCTTCAAATCCTTTAGCGAGGTAACCTTTAACAGGGTTTCAACCTTTAACAGGGTATATAGCCATCCCTTAATTGGGTGATCTTTAACAAGATCAGTTCCTAACAAAACCTTATTGTAAATTCTTTAACTGGACTAAGCTCCTAACAGAGTGAGCTTCAAAAGAGTTCTAAACAAGATTGTGGGTATTCATCCCCGCTGTAGTTTTTCCCATGTGGGTTTCCATGTGAAAAATTTGTGTCATGAGTTGTGCATTTTTCATGTGATGTTTAAGTATTATGTGTTTTAGTGATTATGCATGCAGAGCTAATAGGTTATGGTATTACAAGTATACCACATGCATATGTTTATGGGTGAAGCTGTTACTAAGTATTGAATGGATTTGAAGTGATCAGACTTATTAGTTTATGTTGTCTGAAGTCTTACTATGTTTAACTAGTATTGCCATGGTTAAGTTTAGTGATGAAGACAACCGGTTGGTATTGTTTTAACTTGATAAGTTGTTGAGAAAGTTTTTGTCTGTACTGATTCACCCCTCTCCCCCCTCAGTACCACTTAGGGTATTTTTTGTTCAGCATTATTCATCAATTGGTATCAGAGCAACTCCAAGTCCTCGGTGATATAAGCTTAACCACTTGAGGTAAAAGATCATGTTGTAATGATGAAGAGGGAAGGTCCTAAGTTCAATAGAGATAACTTCAAGATATGGAAGGACAAAATGAATATTTACATCAAGAGTATGGGTGCTCAACACTAGAGCTATGTTGAGCATGCCTATGTGATTCCCACTGGCACTCTGACCAATGATCAGAAGAGAGAGATTCGAGAAAATGGGCAAGTCATGGAAGCCCGTATCAACAGCCTATCAGATATTGAGTTTATTGATGTATAGGACAAGGACACTCTTAAGGATGTATGGGATGCCCTGGAAACCATTTATGGTGGTGATGAGAATGTAAAGAAAGCTAAGGAATAGAGCCTTAGAGGAAAATTTTAAGACATGAGGATGGTTGAAGGAGAGACCATTCAACAATATGGCATTAGGATTAAGACCGTGGTTGGAGATATCAAAAGCACTGCTGGAATGATTGAGGATGCCACCATTGTTAGTAAAGTCTTGAGATCATTGTTATCGATCTATGCAATCAGAGTTGTTTCTATCCAAGAACTAAGGTCTATTGATAAAACCAAGGTATCCTTAGACTCTATCATTGCAAAGTTGACTGCATATGAGTTGAATAGCTATGATGGCAGTGTTCAGAAGACTGAGTCAACCTTTAGAGCATCTGCTGCACCATCCACTAAAGGAAAAGAAACTAGTAACAGCTATGAATCCAGACAATGCAGAGATATGGATGATAAAGAGATTTTGATGGAGTTTGAAGCTCTTCTTGCTAAAAGACTTTTGAAAGGAACTGGTAAATATAGAGGTAAGCTTCCTTTAAAATGTTTCTCCTGCAACAAGATAGGACATATAGTTGTTAATTTTCCTAACAGTGATAATAAGGATAAACTGGAGAGGTTTAGAAAGTATAAAGGAGGAAATAGAAGAAATTGCCTTGTTGTTGTGGATAAAGGTGTTACTAATGAAGAATCTGAGGATGAAGAAAATGAAGACATAGTATTTGTAGCTATGAAGTAATAAGTGTCTGACAAGAAAGAACTTGTGTCTCGCATTGATAATTTTAATGAGTGGATAATTGATAGTGGTTGTTCTCACCACATGACTGGTGATAGGAGAAAGTTTTTTATCTCTGGAAGAATATGATGGAGGTGTTGTTAGGTTTGGAAATGATGCACCATGCTTGGTAAAAGGCAAAGGATCCATCTCACTGAATGAAAAAATAAGTGCAGATGATGTCTACTAGGTAGAAGGTCTAAAGCATAACCTTTTAAGTGTTGCTCAGCTGAATGACAAAGGACTCACTCTGAAGTTCAAAGGTGGAATCTACAGTATAATTGGAAAGAGTGGTGAACTTATTGCCACTGGTAAGTAGACTAGAGGTAACCTATTTTAGTTGAATGTCAAGATTAGTCAGTGTCTGATGGCTAAGTTTGATGATAGTTGGATATGGAATATGAGACTCTATCATATAAACTTTGACAATATTGTTAAAACCAGTAAGATCAAGGTGGTAAGAGGATTGCCTTTGCTGAACAAACCTAAGAATTCTTTGTGCAAAGAATGTCAACTTGGGAAGACTTCTTCCTCAACTTTGAAAGGTAAGTCTTTTTCAGCAAAGAATTTACTTGATCTTGTGCATACTGATTTGTGTGGTCCTATGAAAACTAGAAGTATTCAGGGAGATAGTTATTTCATGATTCTTACTGATGACTGCTCAAGAATGATGTGTGTCACATTCTTGAAACACAAGTCTGAAGCATTTGGAAAATTCAAAGCCTTCAGAGCATTAGTAGAAAAGGAAAGTGGCCAAAGGATAAAGTGCCTAAGAACTGATCGAGGAGAATTCACTTCTGATGAATTCAACAAGTACTGTGAAGAGAACAAAATCAATAGGCAACTGTCTACCCCTAGGACACCACAACAAAATGACATAAGATAAAGGAATAACAGGACTATAGTTGAAGCGATGAGAACAATGCTGATCCAAGGAAAGGTTGCTCACACTTTTTGGAGAGATGCGGTGAGCATTGCAGTCTATACAATGAACCAAGTACTTATCAAGAAAGGTAGGTACTTATCAAGAAAGGTAGAGATAAAACCCCTTATGAGTACTGGACCGGGAAGACTCCCACTATGAGTTACTTTAAGGTATTTGGGAGTAAGTGCTATATCAAGAGAGGTGAGCATTTGAGAAAATTTGATGCTAAATATGATGAAGGAATATTTCTAGGATATTCCACTAAGAGAAAAGCACTCAAGTGATATAATAATAGAACTCAGAAGATTGTTGAGAGCATCAATGTCAAGGTTGATGAATCTCTTGAGAAATCTGAGGGAACCAGCAATGAGCAAGTGGAAGGTGAACCGGGAATAGCTTTCTAGGAACCGGTTACAAAAGAAATAAGCAAAGATCTTAGTGTTCCTATACTGGTAGAAGCTGCGGTAGGAGAAGAAGAAGATGGAGAAGAAGGAGAAGAGGAAAAGCAAGAAGAACCAGCTAGAGTCATTCCTAAATATGTGAAATTACATCATGATCCAAAGAAGATCATAGGAGATAAAGATGCAAGGATACTCACGAGAAGAAAGGTGAAGGAGAACTCTTGCATGATTTCTGAATTGGAACCTAAAACTGCTAAAGAGGCACTTATATGAAGATTGGACTAAGGCAATGAAAGAGGAGTTAGATTAGATTGAAAAGAATGCAATATGGTCTTTGGTATCCAGACCTGAACACAAGAATGTCATTGGTACCAAATGGGGCTTCAGAAATAAACTGAGTGAAGAAGATACAGTTAGGAACAAGGCTAGCCTTGTATGCAAGGGATACGCTCAAGAAGAGGGAGAAGACTATGGAGAAACCTTTTCTCCTGTGGCTAGACTAGAAGGTGTACCATTTAAGGGATTTAAGGTCTATCAGATGGATGTGAAGTCTGTGTTTTTTAATGGAATTCTTGAAGAGGAAGTATATATAGAGCAACCGGATGGGTTTTCCCTATCAGAAGATAGTGACATGGTGTGTAGATTACACAAGGACCTGTGTGGATTAAAATAAGCACCAAGGGCATGGTATGAATGAATACACTCTCATCTTGTGAATATTGGATTTGAGAGAACAAGTGAAGATAGCAACATCTACTTGAAATCAAAAGGTGATCAGATTCTGATCTGTGAAGTCTTTGTAGATGACATAATCTTTAGAGGAGATGATGAAATGAGCCATGCATTTGCAAATGTAATAAAGAAAGAGTTTGAGATGTCTCTGATTGGGGAGATAAAATTCTTCATTGGTCTATAGATTCAGCAAATGAAAGAGGGTATCTTTATTACCCAATCCAACTATGTCAAAAAGGTATTGAATACTTTTGGCATGGAGGAGAGCAAATTGGTTGGTACACCAATGGTGACCGGTTGTAAATTGACCAAGGAAGATGATTCAACATTGGTGAATGAGAAGGAGTACTGGTCAATGATCGGTAAGATGCACTATGTGGTGCATAGAAGACCAGATATTGCTCATGCGGTGGGCATAGTAGCTCATTTTCAGAAATGTCCTAGAGAATCTCACTTGGTAGTAGCGAAGAGGATTCTTAGATATCTGAAAGGAATAGTTGACTTTGGATTGTGGTATCCATATAATGGTGACTTCAATCTCAAAGTGTATACCGATGCCGTTTGGGTAGGTAATGTGGATGACCGAAAGAGCACAACCGGTGGAGCATTCTTTCTTAGTGGAAGATTAGTATCATGGATGAGTAAGAAGCAGAGCTATATTTCCTAGTCTACAACTGAAGCAGAATATGTGGCAGCATTTATGAACTGTACTCAATCAATCTGGACGAAACATGTATTGGAAGGTTTCAAAGTACCTGTATCTGAACCGATGAATATATGTTTTGACAACACAAGTGAAATTAATATTTCCAAGAATCTCGTATTACATGCTAGAACTAAGCACATTCAGCTTAAGAATCACTTCTTGAGAGAGAAAGTTCAGAATAAGGAGGTTGTACTACAACATGTTTCCAGTAAGGAGCAGATAGCAGACATATTCACAAATCCCTTATCGAAGACTATATTTACCTATTTGAGAGGTGAATTAGGGGCTCTGCCCCTTCATGAAGTCAACTAAAGTTGTGTGCTTTACATCAGTCGGGAACAACAGTGTCAAATCTTTCAGGATTGATGTGTTGAAGGATGCTACTCCATAGGGGGAGTATCATAATAGAGAATGGAAGCTTGTGCCTCCACTTTGGCATTGTTATCAAAGGGGGAGCAGATATCTGATGAGTTATGGGGATAAGATATCTATTAATGCAGATACATTGGCCTTTGATGTCTACAGTTGCAATGCCACACTAAGTATTGCCATCAATGCCAAACTGGGAGATTGTTGGATATTGTTGGCATATGATGAACCCGCATGATGATATGATGATAATATATGTTGTCATTGATGTCAATAAGTGAACGTGAACTAATATGTAGATTAGAAGAAGATTCTGAACCGATATGAAGATATATAGTCAACCGGTGTCGGGATTTCACTAAGTGTGACTATCGGTTGGTAGTCTCAGCTCTAGGGTTTCTAGTTTGGCAATCCAGCTTGTGCGATGCAACTGAAGACATCCTGTGATGAGTTAGCTAAGACATGAGGTTGAGATTGAGATGCCACATTAGCCTTGTGCACATGAAGGATTTTCTTGAGGATCTTGCATGAGAAGATCGACTACATTAAAATTCTACCTCAGGAATGAACATTCTTTTTGGTGGTATGAGACGAGACCGTGATGGGTTACTGATTCCCATATGTGGTGAATAATGAATGATGCAGATTGTCTTATGATGTGTTTGAGATTGTATTTCTCTATACAAAGTGTTTGGATGGTCAGGTTTGGACTGCATGTATTGTAAACCTAAATGCTTAGGGTTTAGGGTTTATGCTACCGACCTAATTGTTGTCTATAAGGTCAATGATGTTTGTTATTGTTTTTTGTTGGAAAATGTTGTGTGTGTATCCAAGTGATGAGATACTTTCCAGACCAATAAGAGGAAAACTGCAGAGTGTGATTATAGAAGAGAGAAAATGAAAAGGATTTGCCTTGGGATATAGTGTTTTTATCAGATCAGAGTTTTACTTGTTGTCTTCTAACCATTTTAATAGTTGAAAAATCCCTTACCGGGTAGCTTTAACAGGCTTATTGTAAATCCTTTAATCGGGTGACTCAAGATCATTAAGTTCTTCAAATCCTCTAGTGAGGTAACTTTTAATAGGGTTTCAACCTTTAACAGGGTATATAGCCATCCCTTAACTGGGTGATCTTTAACAGGATCGGTTCCTAACATAACCTTATTGTAAAGTCTTTAACCAGACTAGGCTTCTAACAGAGCGAGCTTCAAAAGAGTTCAAAATAAGCTTGTGGGTGTTCATCCCCATTGTGGTTTTTCCCATTTGGGTTTCCATTTGAAAAATCTGTGTCATGAGTTATGCATTTTTCATGTGATGTTTAAGTATTCTGTGTTTTAGTGGTTATGCATGTAGAACTAATAGGTTATGGTATTACTGGTATACCACATGCATATGTTTATGGGTGAACTTGTTATCAAGTATTGAATGTATTTGAAGTGACTAGACTTATCAGTTTATGTTGTCTGAAGTCTTACTATGTTTTATCGGTATTGCCATGGTTAAGTTCAGTGATGAAGACAACCGGTTGGTATTGTTTTAACTGGATAAGTTGTTGAGAAATTTTTTGTCTGTACTGATTCACTCCCCCTCTCACTACCAATTAGGGTATTTGTTGTTCATCATTATTCATTAGAAATAGATAATAAACACAATGCAACCATACCACATAACACCATGATTTGTACATGGGAAACCCGATAAAGGGAAAAGCCACAGTGGGAAGCTTACCCACAGTCAAATGATACTTCTGCAAAAAGTATGTTATATAATGAGGGGCATACACATGCAGGAAGGCACACTTCCTAGAGTGCACTTCTCAATACAAATGAGTATCACTAACTACAAAGAAGTTAAAACCACCTCAAGATAATTGGACAACAATCTAGTAGAATGAACTGCCAGAGATAGCATCTACCATGCCTAATTATAGTCTCAATTAAGGTCAATACCAGAGGCCTTTGAACTCTTACATAAACCCAATTCGATCTTCAATGATCAACCTAATCCTCTACCTAAATGATATTACAATATTTGCACATTACATTTTATCCCATGTCCATTACCATGATCTACAATGAGATCTTACATCAATTTATACAAACCCTAAGGCCTAAACCAATTAGGTCGGCCACCTAAAAGATATTACAATAACATCATTACATATATCCATATTACAATGATATGCTATGTCGGCTTTAGACCAAAACAACATTAACCAATCCATAAATCATCCTAGTAATGTGTAGAGAACAGGTTAACATGATATAGGTCCATAACCTAGATAGGCACCAAACCTATTTTGGTCCACCATGCCAAAGCAATGTCTCCACTTGGTTGAAGCACAATCAAAGATCATCTTCTACATCCTAGAAATTGCACCAACACCACTTATGCATCTTGTCAAAGATTCTCAATAAAAGCTTTATCGATAAAAATGTTAAACCTATGCCGGTAAGGGTTTACTAGAGTGTATGATAGCATTCGATCACCAAGTCAATACCAACTCACAAAGACATGCTCCAAAAGCTTCTAACACATAGAACCAAATGTATTTTATTCATCCAAACATGTCGGAAGTGTTCAATAGATAGTCTCTACTATATGTAACACTAGATCTTTTGTCGGTAACCAAAACCTCTATGTCAATAACCAACCATAACAACTAGTGTTGACATCAATGACAAAATATCAATGCAACACATAATCAATCCTTCCATATTTCCAACAATCTCCCCCTTTGGCATTGATGGCAGCATTAGATGTGAAAAACATCTAAGTACCAAGAAATACCAAACAAGTCTCCCCCAATGGAAGACAACCAACAAACTCCCCCTTTGAATGATATCTCTATGTAGCTCTGAAAAACAACTCCTTAAGTTTTCTTTTTCACATCAATATCTCTCCCCCTTTGGCATCAATGCCAGAGATATGACATAGATATCAAATTCTATGAATCTCAAAGCTGACTACTCTCCCTAAGTAGTAGCACCACTTATCAGTGTCAGAATGAATAGTATCTTTGATAATGCATGTTGGACTGATGCCAAACTGCATCAATCAAGTCTCTACCAGAGGGGCAGAAACCCCTAACCTATCTCTCAAATACTCAAATGATTCTTTAGACAACGGTTTAGTGAATATATCTACAATATGCTCTTTAGTGTTCACATAAACTAATTTGACTTCCTTTTCTTCTACCTTGTCCTTCAGAAAGTTATACTTTATTGATATGTGCTTAGTCTTAGAGTGAAATACCGGATTCTTAGACATGTCAATAGTTGGAGAGTTATCACAATAGATAACTACTGGTTCACTACAATTTACCCTGATATCCTTCAACATTTGCTTCATCCATAGAACTTGTGTACAATTAGTTGTTGTTGCAACATATTCAGCTTCTGCAGTAGATAAAGAAATGCATGATTGTTTCTTGTTGATCCATGAAACCAATTTCTTTCAGAGAAAGAAAGCTCCACTAGAAGTTATTTTCCTTTCATATGTATCTCCTACCCAATCCGAACTATATATGCACACAAAGTGACATTATCATCTCTAGAATACCATAACCCATATTCAGTTGTACCTTGCAAATACTGGAACATCCTCTTTACTACACATCATGATTTTGTTTAGGGTTACTTTGATATCTTGAAACAATACTCAATCCATTCATAATATCTGGTCTAGTTTGAGTTAGATATAACAAGCCACCAATCATAGACTTATACCTTGTTGAATTTACCAGTACAGATGTATCTTTGATAGATAATTTCTCACTTGTCACCATAGGGGTACTTACCGGTTTGGAATTATCCATACCAAACTTCTTCAACAATTCCCTTAGATACTTTTTTGATAGATAAATATTCATTTGTCAGTCTGAGTAATCTGCAAACCTAAGAATAAATTCATTTCACCAATCATGGACATTTCAAATTCATTCTTCATGTTGTTAGCAAATTCCATGCACAATTTATCTTCTCCTCCAAAAATGATATCATCAACAAATACTTCAATAATCAGAATATCATCATTAGTGATCTTGTAATATAAATTACTACCAACACTGCCTTTAGTAAAACCAAGCTTCAAAAAATATTTATCCAACCTTGCATACCAGGCTCTAGGAGCTTGTTTCAATCCATATAATGATTTCTTCAACCTACAAACCATATCCTTATCATCTTTCAGTGAAAAACTATCAGGCTTCTCAATGTATACCTCTTCTTCAAGTTCACCATTCAAAAATGCACATTTGACAGACCGTATAGTTCTTATATGCTGCATAGGCAAGAAATTGTCTAACAACTTCAATTCTAGCTATAGGTGCAAAAGTCTCACCATAATCAATTCCTTCAATTTGAGAGTATCCTTTACAAACCAGTCTAGCCTTGTTTCTTATAACTTGACCATCCTCATTTAGTTTATTTCTAAAAACCCATTTAGTTCCAATAACATTCTTATTTTTAGGCCGGGGAACTAAAGTCTAAGTTTCATTCTTCTCTATCTAATCTAATTCATCTTCCATATCCTTTAACAAATGTTTATCTTTACACACTTCAATAACAGATGTCAGTTCAACTTGAGAAATAAGGCATACCTCTTCATTTTCCAATATTCTTCTTGTCATAACTCCCTTGTTCCTATCTCCAATGATTTGATCTTTAGAATGATTTAATCTTACATACCTTGGAGTGTTTTGACTTCAGGTTCACTGATCTGATCATCCATCATAGTTGAGTTTTCTGACTATGTTAGTGTAACTATCTCAATGTCCTATACTAGTTGAGGTATTTCTGGTTCAATTATGATCATTTCTACTACCAGTTCCCTGTCATATGATATAGATTGATTTTTGTATTGCTCATCCACTTTTACATTTGCACTTTCCACAATTTTCTGCAATCTTTTGTTATAACCTCTATATGCTTTGCTTTGATTAGAATAACCAAGAAATATTCCTTCATCACATCTAGGATCAAACTTCCCAATTGATTCATCTCTTTTGATATAACTGTAGCTAGGAAATTGGAAATCATCAAAGCAAGTAGTATTAATAATAGCCCAATCACAAAAGCTCAAATGCAATGATCAATCCTAACACACTCAATAAAGACATGAAAATAAAACATTCAGAACTAAAAACTAAGCAAACCAGATGCAGATTCGAATGTCTCCTTCATGCGGCTCCATTGTCCTTCTTTCTTCTCCAAACAGCCTTTTGTTTGTGGATCTCACCTTCAACTGCATACACATGAGATGAAAGCAAGTAGACAAGATAGTAGCGCAAGAATACTCAAAGCGTGATTGATTCGACAAAGAGATTCGAAAAAGTGATTATTAGATAATGTGATTATTAGATTGATAATGTGATTCGACAAAGTGATTATTAGCCGAGATTGAAGAAATTCATCCAATTTATAAACAAATTGGAGAAATGATCAAATTAGCATGATTCAATTCAAATGGAAATTGTAAGTCAAAAATGTCAATTATGACAAATTATGCACTTTCTATGCAAAATTGATTGATTGATAATTTATGACAAATTATGACAAATTTCTATGTCAAAAATTGATTGATTGTCAATTATGACAAATTATGACAAATTGAAATGTCATTCCCATGAAATTAGGAGAAAAATAGGAGAGAATTGAAATTAGGAATTAGAAAATTAGAAAATTAGAAAAAGAGGAAAATTAGGAATTAAGATAAATTAGGTGAATTAATTAATAATTTGTCATTTATTAATTAATTCACAAAAAGAGGAATAATTAGCCAATTAAATGAACATTTAATTGTGATGAGAAGACTTAGGATAAATAAATAAATTATTAATCCTAAAGGGAGAAATGACAAACAAGGTTAAATGATTAAAATCATGAAACCCTAAAAGATGAATTAGAAATGCAAGGATGACAATTAGGTCTTGACAAAGGATAATTGATATCGATTCGATTTGATCATGATTCTGACTTGATAAAAGACCAATGCTGACAAACGATTTGATTAATAAATGCGCCAATTGATGAGGAACAATGACCAATGACTAATTGATTCAAATTGAGAAAGACGACGATCGATGACAAATCGATCACAAAATGACAAAATTGACAAGAAGACAAAGATCGATGAAAAAATAGATCACAAGACGACAAGATTGATGACAAATTGATCAAAAGACAAGAATCGATGAAAAATCGATCACATGATGATAAGATTGATAAGAGGACAAAACCCTAATTAGGATTGACGATGTCTAAAATGATGACAAATGAATACGCACATAGATGCGACAGGATAAGATTGACCAAAATCATGACTGAAGATTGTTATCGACAAGACCAAATTCGAAAGAGAGATAAATGAAGAATGCAGAAGAAGGACTCGATGCTCACAAATGATAAAGACCAAGTATGCAACATAGAGGAAATGTTAATGCGACGCAAAAACCCTAAAATAAGGCAATGCGCAAATGTTAAAGTACGACTCTGCAAGCTTTGACCATTTTTAGGTGTCTACATTTTGCCCCTCTTTGAGACAATGTGATTTTAAGCGTTGTTTCAAAGAACAATAATGAAAATGCCCTAGACAATAATAATGACATATGCATGCCCCCTCGAGGAATTGGCCGGAAACATGTAGAAAAGAGGCCAATTGATCGATAAAAATGATAGGATCGAACGGACCGACAATCGGAGATTGGATGCACGAAGGACAAACAAAAGAAGATGCAAAAGACCACGACCAAGATGAGATGGAGAGGGTGCACGTCCATCTATGCACTGACAAAGATCTATAAATGAGGCCAAGAGAGTGAAAATTGCTCATTTGCACTAGCCAAAGAGGAGAATTTCTTGCTCTGGAAAAGGACACTTGCAAAGAGATGGGGAACATTCCAAGGGAAGATCACCTCAGAGAATGTGTACGCACGTACAGACAACCAGACGATGCAGGAGCAATGGTATGTATCTCAAAAACCCATGTTTTCAATTTGATGAATTTGACTGGCTTACGGGACATTGCGGGGCCCACAGAAAATGCAAAAACTGACTTCTGCGCTTGTGTATGGTTTTCTGTGCTTGTGTATGGTCTTCTGTGCTTGTGTAGGGTACACAGACGTAGGTTATGCTACATAGGTGCAAGATGCAGAACACAAGCGCAGTTTTGCCCTGGGAACTCAATTTTGGTCAAAACTAGCATGCAAATGATCTGAAAAGGGGGGATAAGGGTAGGATAGGTCAAAATAAATGAAAAACACCTTGATGTGGACATGAAACAAGGAAATGCAACCCATAGAAGGAAACCCTAAAACTAACAAAATGTGCCCCAATCATGATGCAGAGTCAACAGTATCCATTGATCATGCGGGAAAACCGACCTGACTGCTTCATGTTACGACATAGACTCAGGAGCATAGACAGAGATACATTAGCAGAACTTGGGATAGGAGGGACATCATCCTTAAGACATTGCAGGGATGAGGAGGATAGAGGGAGCACCCAGTGACAGAGGCACATGCTCCTTATGACAGACAGTGGACATTATGTAGTGTGATATTATATAGTCAGCCTGCAGGCCATACTTAGGACAGACAGTCCAATTTTGTACCCCGATATTATTGTGACATATGATATGCATCGATATGATGGGATGCAATGTGTTATGACTTATGTTATTTTCCATGTATGGATGACTTATGCACTGTTTATGTACCATTGTGGAACATGTATGGATGTATTTTTTATGTGTTTTTTATGCATTGATAATATGAAATGAATAAAATACTTGATGTGAGGCTTGATGTAATGCAAATGTACTAACCAATGAATGTAGGATGCAACATATGTGTGTGGAGAAATCAGAGCACTAGACCAAACTGACTATCCGAACGGACGGAAGAAATGTTAGTAAGAAGAAAATGAGACAGAGGACAGTTAGAGACGAAGAAAAACTTGCTTTCACTAATGCACTTTGTAGGTGAGAACCTTTATTTTAATGTAGCAAAATGGATGTGTAGCATCATGGCATGGAAGGCCAAAGCTGAAATGCAACCCTTTTTGCAAAAGACAGACACATCACAAACAAACAACAATCACAAAAGAAAAGAAAAAAACCATGAACCATCCCGGTCACTCTAAATCACTCTGTGACATCATCGAGCAACATAGGAACATGATCGAAGATAAATCCATAAATGATAAGACTCGCTAATTCCAATAAGTCAAACAAACATCTTGATCTTCATTGTCAAAAGTTGAAAGTGCTGATAGGACAATCATGTTGTCTGGTTTCAGGGAATGCGGTACCCCGTCTAAGACAGGACATAGTCTGGTTTTGAGTATACCACACCCGGTATAAGACCCATGATAGTAGAGACAAGGACAAATGATTTTGTTGTTGATTGATATGACAATTTTGATCAGTTGGAATGTCTGGTTTGATTGAAAAAGTTCATCTGTTAACGCATGATTTCATTAAAGCACAATGTTGGATTGCATGTGTCATTGGATGTATACTCGGTGATCTGTCTTATGCACCAAGAGGATATTTATTGACAAAATGCAAAATGCCAAAGGAATTGTTTTTGGATTTTGATGCTTTTCGAGTTTTTTACAATTTTTTTTTTGTTCATTTTTTTCAAGACGTTTTTTGACTTTTTAAGGATTTTTTCAAGACATTATTTGATTTTTAGAGATTTTTTCAGGACATTATTTGATTTTTTGGGATTATTTCAGGAAATTTTTCAATTTTTTTGGGATTATTTCAGGACATTTTTCAATTTTTTTGAATTATTTCAGGACATTTTTCAAATTTTTTTTGGGATTATTTCAGGACATTTTTCAAATTTTTTTTGGATTATTTTAGGACATTATTTGATTTTTTATGATTTTTTTTTTCAAGACTTTATTTGATTTTTTTTTTTTTTAATTTTTTTTCAGGACTTTATTTGATTTTTTTTAATTTTGCCCCTAGTGTCTAGCAAGGAAAGGAATATGACAGGTGAATAAATAGGCTTTCTAAAATGATGGTGGATAGAGGGAAGACAAAGGCCTTTTATTATGGAGACAATACAGATACAATTTTTAAGGGCTATTGCGTGATGGGACTAGAGACTAGATATGACAATGTAAAGCAGGAACATGGCATGAGGGACATGTCCAGAGGTTTTTGAAACCATGTTTACATTTTGCGTCCTTACGTCAAATCAAGATCAAGGAATGAAAAAGAGTGTATGGATAGTGATAAGATATGGATAGGATAAGCAAGACCAAGAATGGATAAGGGACATGGATTGAAGGTCAGGGTAGGCTAAGGGATAGTGGCAGAAAGTTGCAATAAGATAGGGAATATGGATGAAAAGTTATAATAAGAAAATGGATAAAGACCAAAAGCTATGATAGACTGAAAGCTACAAATAAGATGCATGATGCTCATGAAGATCCTCAGCCTTGTCAAGATCAAAGGTGGAAAGAGGAAATGGACATGAGGGACAATAGGATATGAAGGTTAATGACAGGGGTGCGATAGGAGAATGGAACAATGAAGGACAAAAGGATATGATAAGATAAAACCTGTCCCCAAGTGTGGTGTGCAAGAAGTTCATAAATTATGCATGACGCCTGTTTACCAGGTTTTCATCACGGTACTTGCCCAAGGTACCTGTTTGCCAGGTTTTCACCAGTGGACGAATTATTTTTCTTTACTTTTTTTTTCTTTTGCCTTTTTTTTTTTACTTTTTTTTTTTTCAATTTTTTCAATTTTTTTGATTTTTGACATTTTCAATAGCAGATGGACACATGATAAGGGATGGAAGAAGGACTCAAACATCTCTTTGTTTGGATAGTAGCCTTGAAAAAAATGGATCATGACCTTAAAAGTATGCTCAAAGACGTTGGTAGGATAAGGACATAGAAAATAAGATGAAACTAAGGCAAGGATTTATGCAAAGGATTGGACCAGAGGGATGGAAGGATGAAAAATATGCATTGGATAACGGATAGGGTATTGGAAGAATTGGGCTTCACTGGATGGAAATGAAGGCAAGATCGACATTGGCACACACCTTGAGGGGTGATTGACTGATGGAGGAAAAGTGGGTTTTGGATATGGAGATTTTGATGAAGGAATAGCTAGGGATTTGTGGACATAAGGGCCCAAAATGGAAGAAGGAGGTGATGGAGGAACAAATTTGAGAGGTTTGGATGGAGGAATAGTAATTTTGGATGCCAAGTTGGATTTTTCTTTTTGTGCTTCAAGAAGCTGCTTAGGGATCCACATGGTTTTTGATTTTTCATGCTTTTGTGGTTCCTTGGAGTGCATTGCTTGCACAAGGGATTTAGGAACCCATATATATTTTGAATTTTGTTTTTGAGCAATGGGCCTTTGTGGCCTTTTGGATATATCTTTTTCTTTATAGATCATATTGTTCTTTGTTTTGAAATTTTGATTATATTGGACATGTTGATCCTTGAATACATGTGGATTGCTAGACTTATGACGTTTATACTTGGCATCCAAATTGCTTGGAGGGGGAAAGGAATGCATGGATGGATATGAATGAAATGGATTTCTTTTGGATTGATGAAATTTACTCAAGGATGTGTGCCTTTGTTGACCTTTCATAAAGGAGGAAGGGATATAAGGACCTAAGATGGATGGAAAGGATGATGGGGAAGGGATATGTTTGGATTTTGATGGAGGGATACCAACGTCTTGAGAGTGAGTTGTGTAGACATGACTCTTAAAATTTTCTTTAACATGAAGGGATTCTTGCTTATGGAGATCTACTCCTTTGCCTTTATGAAAATCTTGACTTGTAGGATACTCTTTTCTCTGGGAAGAAGACGCGAGTCCATTATGAGGTGGATATGATATGAGAGAAATAATGAGATCTTGAAGTGGATCAGATTGCACCAAAGTGGAAGAACCAATTATGCATGTCGAAGGTTCATGAACATCCTGCACTAGCATGTTAGAATCATGAAGGGGATTAGGATCATGAGGGGGAATAGGATTGTGTAGTGGACATGGTTCAGTGACTGGTTCTTCAAGAGATGGAATGGGAGAAATAATGGGATCATCAAAAGAAATGCAATCTTGGAGTGTATATGGAGCATTAAGACAAGGAGATGGAGGAACAAAAGGATCTTGTGGAGGATTTGAAGGAATAATTTGATCTTGACAAGGAGGAAGATCATTGGAATCCTCTTTAAAGGTGTTTTTCTCTTGAATTTCAATGGGATCATCATAAAGGATGGAAAGGATATCTTGATCTTTCTCAGGAAGTGGAATGTCAATGGGATTTGAAAGGACATTGTGTTCATGAAATGGAAGAGGATCGTTTGGGATTGGATGGACTGGGATATCTTGATCTTGCTCAGGGAATGGAGTGTCAATGGGATTTGAAAGGACATTGTGTTCTTAGATAGAATTGGCAGGAATAAGTGAATCATTGCGAGTGTCTGGGGAAATGGGATCCTGGTCAACAATTGGATGGGATGATAAGGTTTCAGGATCTTGATCTTGATTTTCTTTAGGACTCATTTCTTCGTGCTCTAAATTATCCTCTTGACATGGGGTTGGACTTTGGATATGCATGGGGGATTCTGACAAGGGATCAATGTTTTGGCATGAAGGAAATGCACTTTGAACATTTTTGATGGATTCTGGCAAGGAATCAATGTTTGAACATGAGGAAGAGGGACTTCGAATGGGGTCCTCTAAAACAAGTAATGGCAATAAAGTGCATGGTGGCATTGGGTCTAGTATTTCTAAAACATGACAAGGATGTGCATCATGAATTGGATTATCTTGGCAATCAATGATGGATAGCCCTTGGGTAATTTCATCCTTGGGTGTATTGTTTGATGAGGACAATATGGAAGGTTCTTGTGAAACTTCTAGAGGTGTAGGGATAGATGCCACTGGAGAGTCAATGTGTTTGTGAGGGGATGAGGCATTACTAGACATAAGTGTATTATTTTGATCTTCCTCAAAGAACTCACTTGGTAATTTCCTTAAGATCATTGCAATAAAGCCACCTTTCTTTCGAGGTTTTGAGATAGTTGTATCTGGAATTTGAACTTGTTTGGCAAGGAGTTGGTTCTGATCTAATGTCATGTTTTGATGTTGAACTAGATGTTGATCAAATTGGTTTGACATGTTCAAAATTTGGCTTGGTGTGTGCTGCAAGTTTTGTTTTTGAATTTTTGGTTGTGGTTGTTGACATTGATATGTTGATTGAACTTGTTGATATTCCACCATTGGTTGAACTATTTGTGGACATTGTATAGTTGGTTGGACATATTGTTGAAATTGAACCATTGGTTGTATTGGTTGTATATGTTGAACAATTGGTTGAACCATTTGTTGTATTGGTTGAAAATCAGATTGATAGTAAACACCTTCTTGTTCTTGTTGTGGAGGCACATAATGTTGAAATTGATGTTGTCTCTTTTCTTGAAATTGTTTCATCATCTCTATTTGTGAGAGGAGAGCTGGTATGTCTGATCGTTCGATAAGAGATCTTACATCAATTGGCTCAATCTTTGGATTTCGACCTGGAAATTTTTGAAACATTTTGGACATTTGTGATCTATTCTTCTCAATGTTTTTCACTTTTTTTTCCAATATCTCATTTTCTTGAGCTAGTTTCTCCTCTAGTTTTTGTATTTGGAGACTTGTTTCATCATAAAAAGTTTGATCAATGTTTCCTTGTTGTTGGGTTGGATATAATTGTGATTGCCTTGGATTAAAATTTGATTGCATTTTCGGTTGATACATCAAACTTTGTTGCATCATTGGTGCTTGGAACCTTGTTTCAATAGACATGTCACTATGCAATGTTTTTGGGATTTTTGATTTTAAAAGGATGATGTATGATATGCAACTAAATGCAACCTAAATAAATGAAAATGCAATCTATGGCAAGAATGCAACCTATGTTTTTGTTGTTTTTCAAGATTTGGACAAACTTTTTGAATGCAATTCTAAAAATGAGACCCTTAGGAAATTGAAATGATGTCTAGACCTCAAAGGACAAAAGGACCAAGTGACAAAAGGACAAAATGACAATGTCTCCCCTATATGCTTGGATACTAAGCTAGGTTTGACCAAATGACAGTAATGACAAAAGACAAAAGTTTGATAAGGTCTAGACTTCTTAACAATGACTTAGGGTTTATCAAAGATTTGCATTACTCAAGTATGACAAAACTTAGTTTTGGCACTATATGCTAAGGGACAATTACTATGCAAATGACCCTAATATGATATGATAATGACCTAAGCTTAATGAAGAGACCTAGGGTATGCAAATATGAATGTATGACAATGGTATTACTCTAATGCAAGAGGACACATGAAAATGGATGACCCTTATTGATATGAAAAAGAGTATGACTTAGGTGAAACCTAACTTTGGTACTTGACAATAATTTTTGCAAAATGCAAACTAGGATGAACCTAAGTCTAAGTGACATGAATGTTGAGACAAGATTTTGAAAAATGTTTGACAACCATGTTTGAAGATGTTTTGAACTTTGTTGAATGAAATGTTCTTATGTTTAACCTTGTTTTGAATCAATTTGCCTTGCTTTTGAAATGAGATGCAATTCAACTTTTGACAAGCAAAGAAGACAAGATATTGTAACTTAGACTCAAGACAATCATGCTCATTCACACATTTCTTATGGTAGGCAAGGACATTAGGTACTTGAGAGGTAGACTCATTATGAGATTCAAGGAGAATACATAGATGCTTGACCCCACGGGCTCCCCTCCACGACACTCACTTCTCAGGGCAGCCAAGCATCAGTCCCCATGGAAATCTCCCCATGGCGAGCTTAGTATCTCTTCCAAGTATCCGAACTTGTCCTTCTCAAGCAACTAGAAGGATTTTTGGCCTCTAAATACAAGGTGTTTAGTAAGGATTTCTGTTAAGTGTTACTCCTTGATGTCACGCAAGCGTGATTGAGACATTAAGCCCATCAAGATACCAAACAAATGTAGTCGTGCAAGCACGATTTAGACCATGAGGTCCTACGT
Source organism: Cryptomeria japonica (assembly GCF_030272615.1). NCBI lineage: Eukaryota > Viridiplantae > Streptophyta > Pinopsida > Cupressales > Cupressaceae > Cryptomeria > Cryptomeria japonica. The sequence continues at coordinate 19,118 of NW_026729415.1, read as the reverse complement.
AGATGTTGATATGAGAAAGAGTTCAAGGGTCATCACTTCCCAAGTAACTGCAATTCCCACATAACCCTTCCTTCAAAGCTTTCGCTCATCGGGTAGTTTTTTTATAGTGAGTTAGAATGCCAAGGTATTCTAGCCGTACTCACTTTGGGTTGTTCCCTTCTCATGATTATCACTTGCTTGCAAAAGCAAATGGTCGGGAAGGCAGGCCCTCTAAAGGTGACACACAATCAAAGACGTGAGCATGGTATTGAAGATCTAGATTTCTGATCACCCTAAGAAGGATGAGAGCATACTCTCCTACTCCAATGTCAAACTCAACAATCAAAGCAAACATATATTGATTCCATCCTATTTAGAAATCATACTAGGTGCCTAAATATTAATTTCAAACACAAAGTTTAGTTGTATTCCAAGGCAACCTGCAAAAACCCAAGTCAGAAGTTTGATATGTTTAGTCTTCGACTATCGAACCTGCATAAAACATGTTAGTAGTTTCATTTGTTGTCTTTTTCATGCATATGCCAAGGTGCTACACAGAGAATCAGTACCAAAAAAACCAAAAAGAAGAAACAAAATGCAAAAGAAAACAACTTGCAAGTGAAAAACACTGTCTTTTACCTCTATTTTTGGACTTTACACAGGCGCAGAATGTCTGACACAGGTGCAGAATGTCTAACACAAGCGCAGAATGTCCTTGACACAGGCGCAGAATGTCTAACACAGGCGCAGAAGTTTCCAGAAAACACTGCACTACCTTGCTTCTTGGGTTTTTGACCTGCAAATCAACTCAAAAGAACTCAAAAACACAGTTAAGGGGTTAGATGGTTAGTATTCATATCGGGTTCACCAATTAATGTAGCTAGGAAATTGGAAATCATCAAAGCAAGTAGTATTAATAATAGCCCAATCACAAAAGCTCAAATGCAATGATCAATCCTAACACACTCAATAAAGACATGAAAATAAAACATTCAGAACTAAAAACTAAGCAAACCAGATGCAGATTCGAATGTCTCCTTCATGCGGCTCCATTGTCCTTCTTTCTTCTCCAAACAGCCTTTTGTTTGTGGATCTCACCTTCAAGTGCATACACATGAGATGAAAGCAAGTAGACAAGATAGTAGCGCAAGAATACTCGAAGCATGATTGATTCGACAAAGTGATTCGAAAAAGTGATTATTAGATAATGTGATTATTAGATTGATAATGTGATTCGACAAAGTGATTATTAGCCGAGATTGAAGAAATTCATCCAATTTATAGATAAATTGGAGAAATGATCAAATTAGCATGATTCAATTCAAATGGAAATTGTAAATCAAAAATGTCAATTATGACAAATTATGACAAATTATGCACTTTCTATGCAAAATTGATTGATTGATAATTTATGACAAATTATGACAAATTTCTATGTCAAAAATTGATTGATTGTCAATTATGACAAATTATGACAAATTGAAATGTCATTCCCATGAAATTAGGAGAAAAATAGGAGAGAATTGAAATTAGGAATTAGAAAATTAGAAAATTAGAAAAAGAGGAAAATTAGGAATTAAGATAAATTAGGTGAATTAATTAATAATTTGTCATTTATTAATTAATTCACAAAAAGAGGAATAATTAGCCAATTAAATGAACATTTAATTATGATGAGAAGACTTAGGATAAATAAATAAATTATTAATCCTAAAGGGAGAAATGACAAACAAGGTTAAATGATTAAAATCATGAAACCCTAAAAGATGAATTAGAAATGCAAGGATGACAATTAGGTCTTGATAAAGGATAATTGATATCGATTCGATTTGATCATGATTCTGACTTGATAAAAGACCAATGCTGACAAACAATTTGATTAATAAATGTGCTAATTGATGAGGAACAATGACTAATTGATCCAAATTGAGAAAGACGATGATTGATGACAAATCAATCACAAAATGAAAAAATTGACAAGAAGACAAAGATCGATGACAAAATAGATCACAAGACAACAAGATTGATGACAAATTGATCAAAAGACAAGAATTGATGACAAATCGATCGCATGATGACAAGATTGATAAGAGGACAAAACCCTAATTAGGATTGACGATGTCCAAAATGATGACAAATGAATACGCACATAGATGTGACAGGATAAGATTGACCAAAATCATGACTGAAGATTGTTATCGACAAGACCAAATTCGAAAGCGAGATAAATGAAGAATGCAGAAGAAGGACTCGATGCTCGCAAATGATAAAGACCAAGTACGCAACATAGAGGAAATGTTAATGCGACGCAAAAACCCTAAAATAAGGCAATGCGCAAATGTTAAAGTACAACTCCACAAGCGTTGACCATTTTTAGGTGTCTACAATAACATTTACTTGTAAATATTCTAAAATATTTACCAGTAGGTGTATGTCCAAACCATAATTCATAAGGATTCTTATTGGTTTCACCTTTGATGTGAACTCTATTGAATGTGTAGACTATTGTACTCATTGCTTCTCTCCAGTAGATGTGAGGTAATTTGGCTTCCATCATCATGGTTCTTGCTGCATTCAAAATGGTTTTGTTCTTCCTTTCCACTACTCCATTCTGTCGAGGAGTCCTAGGTGCAGATAACTATCTCCTAATTTTATTTGTCTCACAATAACTATTAAATTTATGAGAAGTTAACTCACCACCTGATCTGATCTTAGGCATTTGATTTTCAGTCCAGTTTCAGTTTCTACTTTTGCTTTAAAGATCTTGAATTTCTCAAAAGCTTCAAACTTCTACCTAAGAAAAGTCACCCACATCATTCTAGAATAATCATCAATTATTAGCGTGAAGTACCTATCACCATGAAAGCTTCTAGTCCTTGTTGGACCACATAAGTTAGTATGAATGAAATCAAGAACATCATTAGATTTGTCTTGTATGCTCTTAAAAGTAGTTCTAACTTGCTTTCCAAATTGACATTCCTTACATACCAGATTATGAGGCTTCATAATTCTAGGTATATCTCTAACTGCCTTTGTAGAACTGATCTTAACGGTGCAATCAAAATTAACATGACACAACCTTTTATGCCATAACTAACTCTCATCAGTATGAGAAATCAAACATGTCTTATTACCATTGTTCAGGTGAAAGATATTACCTCCACTCTAAGTATTGGTTGCAATCTCCAAACCAGTCTTGTTAATGATTTTGCATTTTCTATCCTTGAATTGAAGTTGGAATCTCTCGTCCACTAACTGACCAACACTCAAAAGATTGTGCTTTAAAGCTTCTACATAGTAGACATTGTTAGTATTATACTTACCATCTAGAGAAATAGTACCTCTACCTCTGATCATACATGATTTCTCATCTCAAAATATTACTTGACCACTAGTGTATTCATGCAGGGACATAAATTTTCTTTTATCTCCAGTCATTGATGTGAGAATCCATGGTTAATTACCCATTCGTCCTTGTCTTCAACTTTTTCTGCCAGGGCCTTTTCTTCATTCTTGATAGCCAATTCTGGTTCATCTTCCTTTAGGGCATAGAACACCCATTCCTTTCCAATGTCAGATCCACTAGAAGAGTCTTATGCCAGTTCATCCTCACAGTCATTAGTTGCTCCTTTCTCATCCGCTATGTATCATTGTTTGTTTCTCTTGAATCTATATTTGTTCTAATTAGGCTTGAATGATTTCTTAACTCTTTCTTCAACTATTGCATTCCTTTCAGAACATCTAGATGCAAAATGATTAATCTTATTACATGCAAAACATTAAAAATGTATTTTTCCTTCATACTTACTTCCTGTCGGTCCTTTAGGGACTCTTCTAGCAAGTAAGGCTTCAAGTTGCTCAAATTCTTCATCCTCTTTCCTCATATCTTCTAGTTCTTTTGCATATAGGGCTTTCCAATTATTCTTGCTAGTAGATGATGATGATGATGCATGAAAAGAAGGTTCAGATTTTGCAGCTCAAGAATATCCAAATTCTTCAAGCTCAAAAGTAGATGACTTCCCAATCAGAATGTCTCTGTTAACTGAGGTGTTTGCCATTGTTCTCAATTCATTAATTGCAGTTGCCTTCATCTTGTAAGCTAGTGGAAGGGCTCTCAAGACTTTGGAAACTATTTCATCTTCACTCAAAAATCCTCCACAACATTGAATTCCCGTGACAATCTCATTTACTCTTTCCATAAATGTAGCAATTCTTTCATTGTCATCCATCTTCAAGTTCTCATATCTCACCCAGTGGCCATCAAGTTTAGCAATTTTGAGAGTAGGGTCACCTTCATTTAGATTTTCCAATTTATCCCAAATAACCTTTGCAGATGATTTATCAGTCAATCCCATGATCTATTGATCAGTAAGTGCACACAGGAGGGCTTCTCTAGCTTTGCAATCATCCTCAATATTTTTATCCAAGTCTGCAGGAGTGGGATTTCCAGATGTCAGATCATAAGGTGTGTATCATTTCTCAGTGATCTCCCAAATATTCTTGCCAAGACATCTAAGATGAGTCTCCATTCGGATTTTCCATATCCCATAATTTGTTCCGTCAACCTTAGGGATTTCTCTTCTGAAGATAGTTTCTGGTGGATTAGTTGTCATAGGATCTACCTCAAGCAGTAAGCTTCTGCAAAAGAGGATCAAATCTCTAATACCAATTATTAGGATAACCGATGAATAACTGAGAGGGGGCATGAATCATTTGTTAGCAGATTATATCAATTAATCCACTTTACAACCTTAACCTGGAGCACATAAACATTAAATACTAGAATAGAAGAAACAGATACCAATAGAAACAGATACTAGTAAAAAATGCAACTCAATAATGAAATAGATAATCAACACATTGCAACCATACCACATAACACCATGATTTGTATGTGGAAAACCCGGTAGAGGGAAAAACCACGATGGGAAGCCTACCCATAGTCAGATGATACTTCTACAAAAAGTATGTGATACAATGAGGGGCCTGCACATGCAGGAAGGCACACTACCTAGAGTGCACTGCTCATTAAAAAAGAGTCTCACTAACTACAGAGAGCTTAAAACCACCTTAAGATAATTGGAAAACAATCTAGTAGAATGAACTGCCAGAGAAATCATCTACCATGCCTAATTACAGTCTTGATTAAGCTCAATACCAGAGGCCTTTAACCTCTTACATAAACCCAATTCGATCTTCAATGATCGACCTAATCCTCTACCTGAATGATATTACAATATTTTCATATTACATTTTATCCCATGTCCATTACCATGATCTACAATGAGATCTTACATCAATTTGTACAAACCCTAAAGCCTAAACCAATTAGGTCAGCCACCTAAAAGATATTACAATAAGATCATTACATATATCCATATTACAATGATATGCCATGTCGGCTTTAGACCAAAATAACATAACCAATCCATAAATCATCCCAGTAATGTGTAGAGAACACGTTAACATGATACTGATCCATAATCTAGATAGGCACTAGACCTATTCTACGTCCACCATGCCAAAGTGATGTCTCCACCTTGCTAAAGCATGATTAGAGATCATCTTCTGCATCCTAGAAACTGCACGAACACCACTTATGCATCTTGTCAAGGATTCTCAACAAAATCTCTACCGGTAAAAACCTTAAACCTATGTTGGTAAGGGCTAACTAGAGTGTATGATAGCATTTGATCACAAGTCAATACCAACTGACCAAGACATGCTCAAGAAGCATGTAACACATAGAACCAAACGTATTCCATTCATCCAAACATGTCAGAATTATTCAATAGATAGTCTCTCATGTTCATAACACTAGATCTTGTGTTGGTAACCAAAACCTATATGCCGGTAACCAACCACAATAGCTAGTGTTGACATCAATGACAAAACATGAATGCAACACATAATCAATCCTTCCATATTTCCAACAATGAGACCCCTACCCCCTCCTCCACCACCTCCCCCACCACCACTTCCTCCACCACCACCTCTCCCATCTCCACCTCCTCTACCACCTCCTCCATCCCTGTCTAATCTCCTCCTCCTCCTCCTACCCTATCTTGGTGCTCAGTCATCCTCAAATGGTGGCACTAGCTCTATAGGAATGAAAATGTGTGGAAAGGGATGCACTGCCAAGTACTGGCTATACTCATTTGTAACACCTGCATCAGCCACATCTTCTCTATATGGCCACGTCCTAGCCCGTAAACTACAGAACTTTATTAATGCCTGAGCATAGGGCAATACTAGCCCCCACTAAAATCTCTCTCACACTACTTAGGCATACTCTCCCGAACCCTGTGGCATCTCCTGTGTCCGTCCAAATTGCCTCATAACATGGCCCAGTAGATGTCTCTCAATAATATAAAAAGTATGACAATTCAGAAACCAAATTGTGTGCACATAGGGTATAGCCTCTCTTTCATCCTCCCATGGCTCACAATCTAGGTAAGGCCACCAGATCATTATATCCAAATCATCTAACGCTTGTCACTAGTAATCCAACTTCCCCAAGTAGGGTTGTGTCATCATTCCTCCATACATATATACATAGGGTTAATCAATCACCCTGAATCTCATACACACTGGTCTAGTGATGGGCAAATTCTCCCATGGCCAGATATGTAATAACATGATACCAACCCCTAGAGAAGTAATCCCATGGTAGACAACATCATGAAGATCATTGTACAAATGCGCCAACACACATGGTCCCCATGCCTACTAGGTGCCCCTGCTAGCCATCTGCTCTATCACCCATCCCCAACTTACGACGAGTCCATGAGATCTTTGATTGGGGCATAGAAACCGTCCAATGATCCCTAATAATACTATTGGTAGTGGTTCATATAGATCTGCAATATCCCTCCATGGAACTGATCCGTCATATACCTCTAGCTTTGGATAGGAGAAGATCCATCGCAATGTCACCTCCCCCCTTTGCCCTATCATATGTCACAAGCTCTCTTGTGATAGGAATGTGTAGAATCCTCTAGACATCCTCTAGTGTCACTGCCATCTCTCCCATCGACAGGTGGAAGGTGCACGTCTTGCTATGTCATCGCTTGGCCAATGCAGTCAATAATTTGTGCTTCATCTGAATCATGGGTAGATGCATCATATAGAACAACCCAGTAAAACATATGCAATCAATCTTGAGGTTAGTCAACTGGTCATGCATATGTTGAGTGGTGGGATGCCTCTCTCACATATGTAGTATACCTAGGTGATCCTCCTACAAACAAAAATTACATGATGATGTCAACCTTCTTGCTATACAAAATCTACTACTACCTAGACTTCATCGAATATTTTTCAAGTATCTCAAGTCTCATCAAGTATTTCGACTCACAAACACCTAGGCTACCAACAGGCATTTACATCACTTGCCTAGTCTCAACGGGCACACTAAGTATCAAACACACAAAAAACGTGCATCAATAGCAAAATTGACATCAATTATCTCCTTAAGGTGTGATGAAAATAATGCCTACTCCTGAACCATTTCTTGTGTATGATCCATCAAAATATAGCTCTCATTATTGTGCTGGCATGATTGTGAATATTTCCTCATTTGGAAAATTTGAGATGATCGAATGGTCTCCTATGTGTGGCACTTTAGCCAACTGATCTACAATGACCTACCCTTTGATTTTTTTTTGGTCCACATACTTGATATCAAATTCACTGAGGAGCATAACCCATTTTACCGAGTGGCTTGTTAGTGTTACTTTACTTAGTAGGTACTTGAGTGGATCTATCTTAGGAATAAGTTGTATCTTATGTGTCAACATGTAATGCCTTAGTTTGGTTCGTGCTAAAATCACAACAAGACAAGATCATTCAATAGGGGTATAATTGAGTTCATACCCGACTAGTGTCCTAGAAATCTAGTATGATGTACATTCTTTACCTTCTACTTTATGTTGTGTGAGTAAGACTCCTAAGGCTGTAGCTATAGCTAATATGTATAACAATAAAATCCTATCAGGAGATTGTGGTGTTAGTAATGGTGGTGTCATCAAGTAGTCCTTTACCTATTGGAATGCTTGCTAACATTTCTCTTCCCGTTTGAAATGGACATTTCTATGGAGCAGATGTGTGAAGGGATGACATTTATCAGCTAAATATGTGAAGTGATGAAGTGAAAAATTGATTGTATCCTTTCTCATAATGTCCTCGACTGACTAATGTTCCTAGGAGATGGCATCTCCATTATTGTTTTTACCCTGGCAGGATCCACCTCAATTCCTTTATTTGAGACAATGTATCCTAGGAGCTTCCTGGAGGTTACTCCAAAGATACACTTCTTTGGATTTAGGTGTACATTATATTGTTCAAGTTTGGTGAAGATTTTGTCTAGCACTACGAAGTGACCCTCTCTTGTTAATGATTTACCTAGTAAATCATCCGCATAATCTTCCATTAGTGTATGCATCATGTCATGGAAGATGGTAGTCATTGCCCTTTGATACATGGTGCCTACATTCTTGAGACCAAATGGAATCACATTCCAATAGTATGTACCCAATGGGCATGTAAAATATGTTTTGTGTTGATCCTTTGGAGTAATCTTTATCTGGTTGTATCCTAAAAAGTCGTCCATGAGTGATAGAATTGCATGTCCTACTGTGAGGTCCACAATCATATCAATGTTTGGAAGAGGGAACTAATCCTTAGGACATTGTTTGTTTAGATCTCTAAAATATTTATAGATACAGATGCCCTCAGTTGGTTTTGCCATTGGTACAAGGTTAGAGATCCATTTTGCACAATCAATGGGTCTTATGAAACCCACATCTATTAGCTTCTTCAGTTCTGCTTTTATTAAGAGTGCAATCTGAGGATGCATTTTTCTAAGAATCTATTTTACTGGTTTGGCTCCTTCTTCTACTATCAAGTAATGCATTACTAACCCTAGATTTAGGCTTGGCATGTATGCATAGGACCATGCAAAATTGATTTGTTGATTTGGAAGAATTCTATAAAATCAGGATCTTTAGCTGGAGTCAGTGATTCTGCTAGATGTAGTATGTGTGGATTTTCTGGTTCCCCCAGATTGACTTCCTTTATTTCTTTGATGAGAATAGAAGATCTCTCTTGATTACTGCTGAAGGGGAGAATGTAAAACCTTCCATCTTCTAATGCCTAAGAGAGGTTTTCACCTTTGGATACATCCTTTGTTTTTACTCTTTTGGTCTCCACAAGTGCCAAAGTGTGGTTTTCACTTAAGGATCCTATTTTGATTGTAATATTTTTGTGACTAAAAGGTTTGGCATTCTCTCCAAAGTAAGTTATGTTGTTAAGTTCAATATCATACCCAGCTTTGTGATCCTTTCTTGGTATGTCATCTTGTAATTCAAGAGAGTATGATTGCATCATCATTTGGAAAGGTGTCAAGGTGTGGGAGATCTTGTTGGTCCCAATTAATGAGTTCGAGGTAAATAATTGGCATTTCTTCATCAATTAGGTTAATCTCATAGGATGTGGTGGTTAGGGTAAGTATGGAGGAATTAAGGTCATCGTCAATACTATCCTCTTCATAATCGGGCTCGAGAGGTAACCTATCTTTCCTTCAAGTGTCTTCAATATCTGACTCCCAAAAGGTTTTGATCCATGGATCTTTGACAACTCTTTTATCTTCTAAATAATCCTCGTCAGATTCATGTAAAGAGTCTCATTTATATTCATTTGAATCGGTCTTAGAATCACTAGGTAGAATTATGTTATTGAACCTTATAGGGATTTTGTCATGGGTGAAAGGTTTGTGGATAACCATTATAGGTGTCATATCTAACAGGGTTGTTGGTGTCACTTGAGTATCTGAAATGGATAGAAGTGACAACTAGAAGTGATTGACCTTTGTGTAATATCATCCCTTTGCATGTTCGGTGCCTGTGCACACGACGAGTGAGAAGTGCTAGTGTGACTTGGATTTTTTGATGTTGTAGATTGGTCTATAATGGACATTATCCTTCTTTTGGAGGGATGAACTTGGAAGTGGTCTACTTTTGTTTGCTTGGAATCCTAAGCTTAGAAGAGCCTCCTAAACCAAGGTTGAATCCGAGTCTAGTTTTATCTTGTGGTTGTACCAACGATTGCAATGACTCTTGTACACCTTGTTTGTGGGATCCCAATGCACTATCGCCATCATAGCCCATCTTATGCTTTAGGGTAAATTCTTTACCATACCTCTCTATAGGGATTCTGATTTGTTGTGTAGTTGTATCAGAAGGGTCTCTATAGATCCATCTTGCCAAGTCTTCATCAATAGTTTCATGTTCCTATGATCTGCCTGGGATGAATCCATCAAGTGTAATAGTCTTGACTCCAACAAGTGGCTTTAGTACTAGGTGAGAGGGTTAGTTGGCCAACACAAAAAAGATGACTAATATTATACTCTCCTGGGCCTTCATCCTTTACTTTTATTTTCCATCTTTTCTTGTTTGGGTGTAGGGATCGGTGGACTAGTGAGATATGTTGGGTGGATGTAAGATGATGAGGTAGTGGCTTATCTATTGCTAGGGACTATGATATCATTTTTATACCTTATATTGTTGCAAAAGGTGAATAGGTTGGCATCACTGAGGATAGTAATCTCTACTTTTTTATGTGGAAATTTGATGCATTGATGGTAAGTGGGTGGTACTACTTACATGGCATGAATCCATGGTCTACCTAATAGGAGATTTTATGGAAGAGGGAGGTCTAGGACTTGACATACCACATTCTTCACCATAGGTCCTACCCTGATTGGTAGAGTAACACACCCTTTAGAGGAGCATTTTGCATCATCATAGGATTTGATGGTGATTCGCTTTCTGGCATCTTCTGCATATCCCAATGTTGTGATTAACTATAATGTGCAAATGTTAAGGCCAACTAAATTATCAATCAAGACACGCTTGATTCTTTGTTTGTGTATGAATCCCTCGATGTGGAGAGAGGTTTTATGTGGTTTTTGAAAGGATGCGTCATCATTCTCAACAAAAGTGAGACATGGTGATGATTTGAGACTTCCAACCATGACTTAAAATTGATCTGTATTGAGGTTGGATGGAACTGATGCTTCTTGGAGAGATTGGTCTAAGATGGTATTATGTGAGGGTGATATGTGCAAAATCTCTAGTATAGAAATGAGTGTTTGCATCTTATCCAATTGGTCCATAAGGTTATAATGTTTGGGCACGTATGTCGCTCTTGATGGTTCTCCTTTGAGAATACTGCTGGTAGTGGCTCATATAGATCTAGAATATCCTCCCAAGGAACTGATTCATCATATACCTACAACTATGGATAGGAGAAGATCCATCGCAGTGCTGCCTCCCCCACTGCCCTATCATATGTCACAAGCTCATCCATGATAGGAATGTGTATAATCCTCCAGACACCCTCTAGTGTCACTATCATCTTTCCCATCGACAGGTGGAAGGAGCATGTCTCGTTGTGCCATCCCTTAGCCAACACAGTCAAAAATATGAGATTTGTCTGAATCATGGGTAGATGCATCATATCAAACAACCAAGTAGAACATATGCAATCAATCTCGAGGTCAGTCAACTGGTCACACATATGTTGTGTGGTGGGATGCCTCTCTCGCATCTGCAATACACCTAGGTGATCCTCCTATAAACACAATTACACAACGATGTCAACCTTCTTGCTATACAAAATCTACTACTACCTAGACTTCATCAAATACTTTTCAAGTATCTCAAGTCTCATCAAGTATTTTGACTCACAAACACCTAGACTACCAATAAGAATTTACATCACTTACTTAGTCTCAATGGGTACACTGAGTCTCAAACATGCAACAAGCACTCATCAACAAGGACATTGACATCAATTGTCAACATTACAATCAAACTGGGAAAGTCAACAATGATTGTTCTACAAATAGTGACAAAAGTGGTATAACTGCACACAAGTGCTACACAAAACAAAAGTGCTCAACAATTGCACAAACGTGCTAAACAAAAATAAAGCGCTGCTTTCACTTTACAAATGCACTACAATACAATGATAGTGCTACTATATTCAACACTAGCACTAAAATAGCTAAAACCTACCTATCAACATAGACAAACAAAAGTGCCAAAACTTTGAAAACCAATAGCACTACAACTACCTTACAATAGCGCTATACACACGATAGTGCTATAACTACATGAAAAAAGCGCCATTGTGGAGCAATAGCACTACTTTAGGTGACAAAAGTGCTAAAATAGCATTTTAGCATCTTTTTCATCCAAACTTTTCAACTAGCTAATAAATGTCGTTAGTGAGCTAAAAACACAAAAGTTAGAATTGGACATACCGTGGGTCCGTAGTCTGTTGGCCGCTGGTACCTCTGGATGCGCTTGAATCAATGATCTACAATCAGGAACACCATTTTCTCTGTCACAATCTGTTGTAATAGGTCACTATCAGGGCTTTGGATTGCTTTGGGAGAGTGTGAAAATGAATACCATTTTACCCCTTCTATCCTAAATATACCCTACCCTTGCTTAACCTCGCTCACCTTCATGGACCCCAAGAGCTTTCATGCCTCACCATTTCTCCATTTTAACCCTATTTGTGTATGTTCTTCTACCATTTAATCCAATTTATTCTTATCTATCATCCCCACACTTCTTTCTATTTTTCAAGAGATCACCCATTTTTAAAATTTTTTTGGCCCATCTCTTGACGGGGCATACCAGCCGACAAAACTAACATCCCTGGGGCATTTTTCTCATGCTTATCAGTTTTTGTTTGAAATACATGATAAATGACACCGTCTCAAAGAGGGGAAAAGGTAGACACATAAATCAATCCATGAATTAAATAAATATTTAATATTTATTTAATACATTAATATTCCTCTATTAATCAAATTTATATTAATTCACCATTAGCCCCTTTTTTAATCCTAGTTAAATAAATTTATATAATTTATATAATTGCTAACTATGGTCCCATCTATCAAATAAATTAATAAATTTATTTAATTCTCCTATTTATTAAATAAATTAAACATTTATTTAAAATCCCCAAATCAAATCCCCTTTTAAATAAATCAATATTTATTTAAAAATATCACATCCATTTGCATTCTCCTACAAATGCAAGTTGCATATTTTAGTTGAAATAAATGATCATCCTCAATAGTGTACAGGTTGTTTTACTTCTGGTAGCCTCTTCTTCCTTGCCGATAGACATTCCTTTCTTTGTCTTTACCGACAGATCTGCCAAAACTTCTTTGCTCATCTCCATCAGTTCCATTATAAGGATATTTTGTAGCAAAGTTTCCAACTTTACCACAGTTGAATCATTTGAGTGGTAACGTTCCTTTATACTTACCGGATCCTCTCTTGAGCTTCTTGACAAATTTTTCTACCTCTTCGTTCAAGTCTTCATTAGATCCTTTATGAGAAACCTCTTCCTTGCCCTTTTTGGTGGAGTTGAACACTACCTCTTTCCTTGAAGATGCTTCATCGGTTCTTCTCATTTCATAGGCTATTAGAGAGCCAAATAGCTCATCCATTGTGAAGTTCTTCAAATCCTTGGCTTCCTCTATGGAATAAACCTTTGTATCATTCTAAGTACCTTCTTGACAATAATATCATTAGCAATTTCTCCTCCAAGTTCTCTGATGTTGTTCACAGTTTCATCTACTCTATGAAGGTAGTCTGCAATCTTTTCTTTGTCTTTAATCTTGATACCCTCAATCTAACCACTTAGTGATTGCAACTTGGCCTTTTTGACTTTGGCATCTCTTTCAAATAACTTTTTCAATTTATCCCAAGTCTCTTTGGTGGATGCACAGTGCATGACCTTGACAAACTCATTATCTGACAACCCACTTAGAATAACATGGTTAGCCTTTGCATTGTTATCATACTCCTTCTTAGCATCTAGATTAGTGGGAGGAACAATAGGGATAATATACCCATTCTGCATAGACATCCACACATCAAAACCAAGAGAGGAACTATAGGTGTCCATTCTTCTGCTCCAAAAGGAATAGTTAGATCCATCAAACATGGGGGCTTTTGAGGAGGCAGACTCATTTCTTGCCATTGTGTTCTTTGACCAAAATCTACCCAAGCTAGAGAAAACTTTAATCAACCGAGAACCTTGCTTTGATACTAATTGTTGAACACAATGTACCACTGAGAGGGGGGTGAATAGTGGTTCCTAAAATCATTTCTTTTTAAACCAAGCCTTGAGTACCGGTTAACAGCCTAAACACTAAACAATCAAACCGGTAAGATAAGAGTGAATATAAAAGGAGCCAAACACACAAATGCATAACCCACAACACTAGATGTACGAGGAAAACCCAATATGGGAAAAACCCTAGTGAGAAATGTTGTTGGAGTCTACTTCTCCAATCCAGCCTCACAATGAAACAACATATTACAATGATTTAGGGCACCAACCCCTACACCAAGCACCAAATCCGTGTAATATGATAAAATACAATTTTGATGCAATGATAACACTTAGTTGCAAATGAGTTTTGCAACACCTAATCAACTGATGTCTGTTGGCTAACAACCTCCTCTTCTTCACTGGTTCTCACACTGTCTATTATCAAATTAATTTCTTTGATCACTCATCGGTTACTCCCAGTATTTCTTCTCTACCTCTAAGCCTCACACTTCACAGTGTCTCTCTGGGATGCCTTCCTAACCAATCACTCCTTACTGGTATGCTTGATTGTTAAGACTATAATAGTTTACCGGTTACTCTATCTCTACCGGTTAGACCCTCTCACCGGTGACCTGCTAAAACAAACTCTGACTCTCTAAGAAATAACTCAAGGCAGATAGTCTTTCTTCTTTCTTAGGCTCTCTTTCCTCTCACACCTCCCATCTAGCATCAACTAATTTCAATCTCGAGTTGACATATTTATCTGTGAGGCTTCCCACCAAAGGAATCATTCAAATGGTGGCATGCTAGGGTTTTCCTCCACCAACTCAATCTATTTCAAATCTAATCGAATCTTCTTTTCTAGAATGACAATCTACATTTCATCACTCAGGACCACCAACACCTCCCCTTCTAATGTGCATTTTCTATATTTGGATGTTTGCAACATGTTTTTCTGCGTTTCTCTATCAATTTCCATTAATGGCTCGACTATTTCCTTGGGCAAATGGGTACAAAGATCAGATCTTCTTGCAAGGTCAGTTCACTCAACTTGCTACCTTATCTTCCTCAAGCCGCAACATTCTACCATCCTCCCATGATTTTCAATTTGTTTATTAATGTTGACCTGCTTGTTGACTACTACGTCAATGAATACTTCACTGACCTCTACGTGCTGTCCACTTGGTTTCCACTTGTCATCCTTGTCGATATCCACCTATGCTTGGTTTGCTATGTTAGTTTGGCATTATCTTTAGTCTACTATGTCAATTTGACATCCTTCACCGACCAAGACTAACTACTAGTTCAACTCACCTTACCAGTATAACCTAACTTCACTGATGGACCTTCATACCTGTTGACCTCTTCTCTATCTGTGGATCAAATTGGCCTTCCATCAAACATGTTGGTCAATCTACTAAGTCCATTTACCTATAGCATTAAACTTCTCTGTGTATACCAGTTCACATCCTTTTGTTCTTCTTTTCTTGCTTACTTTGCCTTGTCGGTAGGCCTGCTTTACCGGTAGATGATGCATTTCATGTGTACCGGTAGATGATGCATTTCTTGTGTACCGGTAAGATACATTTTTGTCTGCTTACACACATATGGATTGACATCATCATGTCTTACTTCACCCATACCGGTCACCATTACTTACTCATCAGTGATCATGCCATACCAGTTGACATCAATGACAACCCAATGCCAACAATGCCAACAATCTCCCCCTTTGGCATTGATGTCAACTCACTACAAGTCTTCACACTAGTATATTTCTCCCCCTTTGACACAATGACAAAGGGTTAGATTACTTCATTCTCCCCCTTAGTCAAATCTTCTCTTAGTGATTATAGCCAGTGCTGAGACATACAACCCTTAACTTTCCCTATGTTTAGCATGTGGTTCAAGAGATATAGATGTTGCCATTAACTCCCCTTGAACCATATATCTCCTTAAAAAATTAAGTGCATGAGGCAGGTGATACAACTCCGAACTTGAGTCTTAAGTACTCTAAAGTGTTTATCAATAATGGTTTGGTGAAGATGTATGCCACTTGTTCTCCTATAAGGACATATTCCATCTTTACTTCTTGTCCTTCAACCTTCTCTCTAATAAAATGATACATGATGGTGATATGATTTCTCCTTGAATGCATCATCGGGTTCTTTGATTTGTTGATGACACTTGAATTATCACACCGGATGGGAATTGGATCGAAGATGTCCACCTATATGTCCTTGAGGGTTTGATTCATCCAAAGCACCTGAGAGCAACATGTAGCAGCAAAAAATGTATTCTGCTTCAGCAGTTGATAGGGAGACTTAATCTTGTTTCTTTCTATGCCATGAGACCGACCGGTCACCTAGGAAGAATGCACCACCACTTGTGCTCTTTCGGTCATCAATGCAACCTACCCAATCAGCATCAATATATGCTTCTAATATGATTTCCCCTTGTTTAGGGTACCATAATCCATAATTGAGTGTCCCTTGCAGGTACCTAAAAAATTTGCTTACTTCATTCATATGTGACTACTTAAGTGCTGCTTGAAATCTAGCCACCATACACATCGCTTGCACTATATTCGGTCTAGAAGCAATAAGATACAATAAGTTGCCTGATGCAGAGGAAAGAAAAAACTTCATCCCTATCTGCATATTCAAAATATCAATATCCATTTAAACTCATTCTTTAGAGGCAAAATAACAACTTCTTTCAATCATCTCTTCATTAATATCAACTTAATGCAATAACCCATATTCATGGTTCACACTTCAATCTTTAAAGTTCCCAGTCATAGACCTGTATTCTATCATTCATAACTTTTGACCAAGATATTATTTCAAATATCCCTTTGGTGAAAATTTAGATAACTATACTTCTTAAAACATATCCAAAACTTAGGAGAATCCAATGTTTAGATTAAAAGTTATGGCTTCTGTACCGAGACCCAATACTGTTGTTCCCAAACAAAGCATGTGCATGCCCAGTCCGCCTAGGGCATCAAATATCTTTCACAAAACATAACAAAATGACACCAAACAAATTTCATATGAAATATTTATGAATATATATTCAGAATATGTAATCCATTAAATTTTCCAATTCTTAAATCATGAGATAATGTCAAACCATTGCCTGCAACTCCATTGAAGACCTTTTAAAACCAGTTTTCACCAAAATATTCATAACTTCCACAAATCTAAACAAAAATGACTCAAACCAAAAGGAAACGAAAGAGGATTCACATATATTTCCAATGAATCTATTTAGAGGTCATAAAACTTTCATATGAACCCGTACCATTTTCTGCAACATGACTGTTCTGAGGAAACCTCAAATCTGCAAACAACAACTTTTACCAAAACTTCCATAACTTCTTCATTTAGAAACATAATCACTCCAAACCAAATGGAAAAGAAAGTTATTTCACATATCTAACCATTAATTATACATTTATAAAGGTTTCCAGGTCATACATGGTCATGCAAGACCTGGAACCAACATAAAAACTGGAAAGCCAATCAAAATAACAATAGTAGAATGCACCAAAATGTATCAAAATGTTCTCCTTTCTTTCCTTTCTTTTCTTTATGATTTGGAACGACCATAAAATGACTTTTTATAGACTTTTGGTCAGTTTTGACCTTACAACTACCTCTCATAACCAACTTTTAACCCTTGTTCAACTTTTTTTGCATTTTTGCAACTTTGCTTGACAACATTTTATTGTCAAGTTGACAACTTTTACACTTTTGAATAAATGACTTCATGGCTTTACAAAACACATCACATGACTCTTAAAATGACAACTAAATGACAATTTTACAATTTTGTTTTCCCTTAGGCATTACATTTGATTTTATTACATTGAATATCATATCCAAACATATGGATTAAAATCTTAAATTTAAAATATCCCTCAAGATCTCCTGCGATGTCTTGATGTCTAGGTGCTTCTGCACCATACTACCGACCTTGAAAGCTTTCCAAGTCCCTTGGAAACATAGAGATTATAACCTACAAGAAAATAAAATTTGTGCTTTGGATTAAAATCATCATCTTCATATTTGTCTTTGCCTCTTCATCTTATCACCATTATCATTCCTTTGCTGCAATCAACATCTCCAAAAGGACACAGGACTGTCCTTGTATCTACCTCCTTAATAACTCCTATTAATGGAGTATGTAATGGCTTCCATCAGAGTGCTTTTACCAACCATAAGTCCACCTCTCCATGCTGCATCACCTCACCAAAAAACAAACTCACCTTTGCCTCACCTAGGAGTCCTCTCCTTGCCTCTCTCCCTAGTCTCTTGGCAACCAATGGACCATCCCATGGCCCTGGACTATCTCTTTGGCCCTTGATAGACCTTCCTTGTCTGCCCACACACAACACCAACTTCCTCTTATAGCTAGATGGACAAGCACCTGCAACCAAACACATTAGCAACACAAAATTTCAACTCTCCTTGGGCTAGGTCCTGGTGTGGATTGCCTCCTTCGGCGCTCTACCCACACACTCAGGCTCTTCTAGCTCTGATACCAATCTGATGCAGAGGAAAGAAAAAACTTCATCCCTATCTGCATATTCAAAATATCAATATCCATTTAAACTCATTCTTTAGAGGAAAAATAACAACTTCTTTCAATCATCTCTTCATTAATATCAACTTAATGCAATAACCCATATTCATGGTTCACACTTCAATCTTTAAAGTTCCCAGTCATAGACCTGTATTCTATCATTCATAACTTTTGACCCAGATATTATTTCAAAGATCCCTTTGGTGAAAATGTAGATAACTATACTTCTTAAAACATATCCAAAACTTAGGAGAATCCAATGGTTAGATTAAAAGTTATGGCTTCTGTACCGAGACCCAATACTGCTGTTCCCAAACAAAGCATGTGCATGCCCAGTCCACCTAGGGCATCAAATATCTTTCACAAAACATAACAAAATGACAACAAACTAATTTCATATAAAA
>NW_026729414.1:0-77000 GCF_030272615.1 Cryptomeria japonica | reverse complement strand
TTTCTCTATCAACCAATTCTCAGATGAAGAGAAAATAACTTTCACTCTTCTCAAAGCTTAAAATCATGTGAAATATTCTTGGGAAGCGAAGTTAGCAACCAAGGCAGCAGAAATGAGCACTACGTTCATCTTTGATCAAAAACCCACATGGGGAGAATTCATGGTGCACATAAAGGAAGAATATTTTCCTGTAGATACATATGAATAGAAATATATGCAGTGGCAATTGCTTCGATAGAAAAAAGACCAAAATTTTCAATAATATACTAATTTGTTCCATGCTTTAACAGAAAACCTTGGCATCAAAGATTGTGAGTAGCACCAAGTTTTAAAATATCAGAGTGGACTCCATAGGTATATTCAAACCGAAATGGAATTCCTGAAAATAGAGAGTTTACGTAGTGCATATAAATTCGCTACAAAATTTAAGGAGATGGAAGAGCTCCAAGGAATATCCTCCCAATTCACCAACGAAAAAGGCATGGGGTGTGAAGAAGACACAAGAGAACAATATGTGGTGTGAATTCCATAAGAGTCCCTCTCACAATACAAAAGATTTAGAAATTTAGACATTTTTGAAAAATGTTTGATAGTCTATAGTAGACAATTGCAATGGATTATAAGAAAAAATACAAGTTTTAGAAAAAAATAGTATGGTAGCAATCATGTAATATATATGCGTGGATGTATGAAGAATTTGTAATTTCATAGAGGGAGTGGTGGTGTGGGATCTAAGGTCATGGCCATACAATTTAAACTATTCCTCAAGTTACATGGGTGCTTTATAGTTTAGTAGGTAGAGAGTGATGGAGGTTGGAAGTGAACGTAAAACATTATGAGTTGGAGAATGCCAAATGTATAATTCACAAGTAATTGAATATTTTAGTTTAGTGTTATAAGTACCTACAAAATTAATGAATGTGAGAAAGTAGGGAGAAAAGTATTTCAAATTGCAAATATACTTCATGGTATTAAAAGATGCAAGTAAGAAATCACAAAAATGTGGGGTGTAATAGAAATTTAGAAAATGTTTAATAACATTGAATAAATGTCCAAATCTCTTCCAATTTAAAGAAGGCTAAATATTTTAGAAATGGGAGTTAATTTTTTTTAACTTTAATTAGAATTTCATTATTCCACCTAGTTAAATCTCTCTATAAAGAATGTTTTGTAAGATTTAATTTTTTTCCCTAACATCCAGAATGATAGCTGAATCCAATTCACCATCTTGCTATGCAAGAAATAAGAGAGAATTAAATTCATAAAGAACATCATATTGAATATGCTGAAAACAAACAATGACCACTTCTAAAATGTAACATATTCATTCACCAAAATGAAATTAAAAAGCATGTCTATAGAAATAAGAATGTTATAAATCAGCCACTTTTTTCTATAGAAACTCTAATTTTTAGATTGAAACCCTCCCTTCTTTGTCTTCCTCTCAACATAAATGACAACCTTTGCAAGGAAATAGGCATGCCTACAATAAAGAACAATAACTTTAACCTCCATCATAATAACCAGTCAATATCATGATAATTATTTCCTACATAAATATAAATAAATATCATGAATTAATGAATAAATATTTTACATCTTTGGTTGATATCAGATACTTCATTTGTAATATGCTATAACATACAATTAAAAAAACATTCTAATAGGTGCACCTGTACTTACTCACTCCACGCCATATATGTTTTCTTCTACATAGTATTGTGCCAAATACATTGTAAGCCTGTGAACGAGATTGTATATTTTGGATTTTGTGATTTGAATTCTGTATTTTTTAAACACATCCAAAGCATATGAGCCAATGGTACAGCTTGATGAAAGGACATAGGTTGTTGTAAACGTAAAACTCATGGAGATAACAAGGAAATAAAAGCATGACTAGAATTGTACCAATCTGAATACCATAACTAGAATTGTACTCACTAAAGATGATATATAAAGGCATAGATATTGTAATTTTACAATTCAGATATATAGAGTTTTGCTCTTCGTAGAATGGTTTGTGAGTTAAATTACAATAAAGTCATTTTAATTAGACTGAAAACAGAAGTAATGGTCTGCGTTATGGATAGATGCATATTTTATATCTTCTTTATTGTTAATGTTACTTCTTTTTTTCACGTCTTTTGAGAAACTTGGTGTGTTTGTTCTATTATATGTTTTCTTTTCGAGAGAGAATATTTTTCTCCACAGAAGATATGAAACTGTTCTGTTTTTATCAAGAATGGACGGAATTGGAAAAAATATGGTATCAAGTTTCGTATTTCAAAAGGAAGTTTGTCTCAAACAAGACTTGCTTCCACTCTCCTTGAATGACATTCAGTTCGTAGTATGCAGGTCTAATATTTGTGAATAGAAAGATGGTCTTCCGCTACCTCCCGCTACCCTAAATTATAAATGGAGGTTTCTCGCTTGGCTCCGGTGCCTGCAACGTAGTAGTGGACCTCCCTCTTGTGGATGGTAGTGGGGCTATTGCTGTGCTGGCTCCTTAATCTTCACTTGTGGTTGTCGCTGGATTTTCCCCTATGGTTGTGCCAGTTCCTACAAGTAGCTCGCAAATTGAGATGGAAGCTTGTGTCCTCTTCTCCAAGGGCGTACTTTGTTGACCTTTTGCGTAACCTTTCGGACGGTTTTGCGAGCACTGGTGTTGCCCAAAAATGCCTCCCATATGCTTCTACAACTCTTGTGGTGATTTTGGGTTAGGATGTGGTCGACAATATCTTGATTTTTTTTTAGAGTAGAGGTTTGACTTGTAGGTTTTGGTGTTTTTAGCCGACACTTCTAAATTTGTATAAGTGGATTTCCGCTCATTAATAGTGTAGTTGAAAGCAAGATGGTGATTCACTCGTGTTTGTGAATTTTTTATTGTTTATTTTTGTCTCTTTTAAAGATGAAGATTCTATGAAAATGGGGTCCTCATCCCCTCTATCTTCATCCTTCGACGTCTTGTTTCAATTCTTTAAAGGAATCTATTGATTTTTCTAAGAATTCGTTATCCTCTTTTATAATTTTGGTGCATATCTTCTAATAAGGCTATTGGTAATCTTTTGGGCCATTTCCTAAAGCTGAATCTTAATACTATTAATTTCTCTCATGCTTCCTTTGCACGTATCCTCCCCTTTTCCTAAAATATTTGTTCATGATGATGGTACTTCCATGACTATTGTTTAGCATAAGAAGAAAAGTCAGTATTGGAAGGTCTCTCTATTCTTGAGTCTATTTATGCTTGTGTTTGGTGCTTCATGTTGTTTTAGGCTTTTGGTCTTATCAAAAAACTATTTTATCTTAATAAAAAGATTTAGTTCCTAATTTGTATTGAGATTAATGTTTATGTGGAATTAATCGGTCCTCTTATCCTTCCTTGTTGCATACTCATTTGTTCAAATGATTCTCTACTCTGTTATTGTACTTGTTCTGTATGGTTTCATTTCTACCATGGTTAACTGTTTTCACAAATTGATTAATCATAGTAGTTGTAATCAAGTTATAAGATTTGTCTTGAATGTGCTCTCATCCAATGGAATAAAAATGTGTCCACCTTAATTAAATCACCATTATAAATGGGTTCAGTTCAAATGATTCTCTACTCCGTTATTGTACTCACTTTGTATGGTTTCATTTCTACCATGGTTAACTGTTTTCAAAAATTAATTAATCATAGTAGTTGTAATCAAGCTATAAGCTTTATCTTGAATGTTCTCTTGTCCAATGCAATCAAAATGTGTCCACCTTAATTAAAACATGATTATAAGTCGGGTCATTTTGAAAAGGTGTGATTCTAGATACCCACTGTAATATGCACAAAAGGTAAATCTTATATTTGTGGCCCCTGCGCTATTGAAGGAAAAAATGTTATTTAGAGAAAGCGGATATTTATAGTTTATAAAGTTAATGCTTTATGCCATGCTCATAGGAGAATGCTTTTCTCAATTGAATTTAAGCATTATGAAAGATGGTTTAAAAGATCTAGAAAGTGCTTTTTCCCTCAAATTTCAATGTATGTCAAAAATCTTATTTAGAGGATATTTAAAAAAAAAAAAAGGTTTATTCGGATCAATAATTGGTAAATAAATCTTAAGGAAAAAGAATATATCATTTTTTGATGATATGTTTATAATATTTGTTTTCATGGTTTTATAATCATTTGGTTTTTTAATTGCAGGACACTATAGCTAAATATTCAAACAAATTATTTCTAAGAATATAATGAAAATTTAATTTGAGGTCAAAATTTAATTAAAAAAAAAAAAAATTAAAAAGACAACATTGAAAAGCTTGTGGAAGTTAAAAAAACAATCCAAAAAATAAATATTATGTCTACTCAATGGAAAGCAAGATTTATGTACAATTTAAGCTCAAAAAAAATCTTGACCAAAAAAATTACAATATATTCCTTTCTATCCACAATAAGTATACATAATGTAATTCTTTTAAAAAATCTAAGAGCCGCCACTTTTCTTCACTATTTTTAAAAGTATTATTGATGATAATTTTTCTACCTTGAAATCCATATTACATATTACATATTATATAAAATCCATCAAATATATAGGTAATTAAAGAATATTTATGATCTTATTTTAAAATTCAAAAGATAATTTAGTAAATCTACTAAATAGCTATTTTTAACCAATCAAATATATTAGCAATTGAAGAATCTTTATGATCTTCTTTTAAAGTCGCCAAGATAAAATAGTAAATCTAATAAATGAACATTTTCAACCTACATATTTTGCTAGACCATCTATTAGATGGTGATATAATATTCATTCATATTCTCATAATCAATATGATAACCACCAAAATTAATTTTCTTATTCTTATATATTATTAAGATATTTTTTTAGTTATTTTGAGTTGGGCATTGATGAATTCAAGTTTCAATTATAAATAGAGATAGTAGGTTAGTTAAAGAAGTGAATATAGTTTTAAGAAACTTAGAAAGCGACATTTTTAGAAGAAATATTAAAAATCTTGTAAAAAAAAATGTATTTAATGTAATTTAGGTTATTGATAATTAAGAAAGATAAATTCAATATCTCATTTATAAATTATATTTATTCTTTGTCTTATATATGAGATAGGGACTAATAAATTGTGTCATATTTTATTAAATTTATTACATTTATGATAGGTCAAAGACAAACATAAACCTATTTATAATTTTATTTATTCAATAAAAATAAAAATTAAATTAGTGAAAGTTGGTGAAAAAGTTTATTACTTCAAGAAGCTTCTAATGAAACTACTGAATCTATCCTCCCTACTAAGTCTGATTTGATTTGTGTTCACAAGTAAAGACAACTGTTAGTTACTTTTGAAGGATTATGACATAAATGTTGTTATGAAATTACATATATTGTTTCTAATAAATACAATGACTTTAGGGAGAAATTAATGGTGCTCTAGGCAACTCTAATTTATGGTATTTGGTTAACCTCCTAGTGAACTTCTTAAAACATTTTAATCTTGTCAACCTTGGCTATACCCTTACATTTTAATCAGCAAATAATTTTATTCCAAAAGACTTTCATAAGCTAAAGAAGACAACTTTCAAAGGTAATATAACATGTTTTTGCCATTTGGATTCACAATTTGCATCAAGTATGACCTACAACTGCTACATTCTCTGACCATCTTCTTGTGCATTATGGTCATTTCACGCTCACCAGAATAAAATTATGTGGAATTGAGAGCAGTGAATGAATAAAATGATTCCAAAACTGGGTTAAGCCCATGTTGTGGCCTTCGCTAAATCCTATCTAGCAATCCTTAGAATGCCAAGATTGGGCATAATAGAATCGGTGGCCTCCGAATAACTCGTGCACAACTTATCATTTTGTCATAGCAGTATGACTGCACAACCTACACATGTGCCTTGGTTAAATACTAGAATTTCAATCATCAAACACGAAGGTGAGCAGTGCAAATAGGAGTGAGGGCCTGCATATCTAGATTGCTAAATATTGAATCAAACAGACATTCAATAGTTCATGTCTATTTTAATTATTTGGGGAAAAGTAAGGCGTAGCTCCTTTTTGTTAAAATTAAATTTATTTTCAAAGTTAGGATAGTGCTATCTAGAATACCAAACAGGCATTTTAATGTAAATAATAATTATAGCAAATGTGCATCCTGCAAGAACTTTTCATATTGTTGCATGTAATACATAAATAATTAGGCTATCACTGTTGATTGAAAAGTGTAGATAAATTAAAAAATATACATCAGCAATAGAGCAATATGAGTATATTATCTACACATTCTTATTAAAGTCTCCAAAGAAGTTGAAGAGGCCAATGTGGGAGGGAAAACAATAGAGAGGAGCTGAAAAGATAAAACAGTTGAATTTCATTATCTAATAAGGTCATTCAGAAATATTCCTCCACTTTTCCATTCTTATTGTCACATCTTGAAATTCAACCACTTCTATAAGGTCATTCAGAAATACTCCTCCACTTTTCCATTCTTATTGTCACATCTTGACAATATCAAGAGAAGCCACACAAAATTCCAGCTTCTCTTTGAAACTATCTTTGTCACCTTTGTATCGATCCTTTTGAATTTTAATTTTCCTTCTTCAAAAATACTTTGGATGAATTAATATCTCAACACAATATTCTTTTTTTGATTGTGTAATGCTACATTCTTGGCCAAAAGAATGGCATTGTTTCTATTGCAAAAGAGAGTGAAAACACATTGTTTGCATCCCAATTCATTTAATAACCATTGCAGCCATATCATTTTTTTACCGCCTTCAATGAGAAAAATCATTTCAAACAATATATAAAATGTTCTCATATTAAAAATTAAGACTTGTATCCTCAATTTGGCATTCCTAAACTATCTCTTTCAAATGTGTCTACATTTGATATTGTCCATAAATAGAATTATAACAATGTAATAGGTATATTCTATAAAAAGATAGTTTATTAATAGTATCACAACATCATTAGCATTTTGTTTTATACAAAGTGCAACATTTAAGCTTGACCAAGAGCATAACACTAAATGTGCAGGAAAATATTATTTTAGAGAAGGTAGAGGTTGTGAACAATAAAGGAAATAGGAACATCAGTAATAGAGATGCACAACCCACATGATGGAATACTAAACTATATTGTGCATGATATGTCAAACTATATATGTACAACTCAATTTTGGTTTTTTTTTTATCACAAACTCTCCTACCTCCTCTACTTTCTTGGTTTACAAAAATAGTTGTCACATGTCTACTACATTTGTGCCCTCTGTCACTCATATCTTTATGTACACTTGTTCTCCTATATTTCTCATTCCTCTAGTCATGCTCGATTCTTTAATTCTACTTTTCTATGCTCCTTAGAAAAAACATCAATATTATGAAAACAATAATTATTAACATGATAAATCTTTAATTTTTTAAAAATAATCAAATTTAACATGATTAAAATATGAAAAAAATAATCATTCTTATTTCAATTTTACCAACAGAATTGAAATTCATTTTCACTTATAAATTGTTTAAATATTATAGATTTCAGTGATAAAATAAATTTAACTATTGAAACTATCCTAATTACTAGCGGTTGGACCTCGAAAAGGTCCAATGTGTAATGCCGATAGGAGTTCATCAGTAACTTGTAGGTGTAGTGTCAAATGTGCTCATTTTGTAGGTGAAGACTTTAAAAGAGGCAAAGCCAGTGCTGATAAGAACCTGAGAGCACATCAGCAAGTTGACTCTGAAATGAAAGAACATACATCTAGAGGTGTAAGGTCATCACTTCTCTTTGAACTTCTCCCATGAACATGAACTTGTTCTGAGTACCAGAAAATCACACAGAAGTAACTACATTCTAGGAACCCAAGCCTAGTCACTTAGTTTCAGGTGCTTTAAGTTGTCAGATAATACAAGATCCTATTCAGGTGTAATATTTGACTTTTTGTTTACTCTTAAGAGCTATTTCTTTTGTGGGATTTCAAATCAGCACATAAATGCTAGATATGATGTACATGCATGCTTGCTTTTGAGATAGTTAAAGGAGAAGCAAAAGGCCAAGTGCAAAAGTTTTGTAGTACTCAAATTTTAATCCTATGCACTAATCCATTCACATATAATCAAATATAAACTCATCATAATATAACAAGTGTCTCTAACCCCCTCATTCCCCAAATATGTAAGCATGCTCCTAGAACATGTGAATCCTCTCTATTTCTTACACATATCTTTCTCACACATTCTCCAGTGTTTCAAATTGTTCAAATATAAATGAGAAAGTGGAAAGTTCATATTTTGTTTATTTAGAAGAGCAAAGATGTGTACTATTTGTTAAAGAAGATAATCCTTTAATAAGAATTATTTTTTTAAATAATTTTATACTAAATAATGAAGTAATTATTTAAAATAATTTTTTAAAATTTTAATTTTAGATTTACAAAATAAATCTATTAATGGCAAATTATTTTAATTAGTAAGAATTCTTCTTTTTAATATTCTTATACAACAATAATAAAGTAATTGAAAGGAATTTTAACTCCAATAGTAATTAATTATTAAATAATTATTAATTATAAATTTCAATTATTTTTTTAAATAATAATCAATAATAAATTATTGAGTAGATTTTTTTAAATGAAATTTTGTGAAATGTTATCTATAATTTTATTAGAAATTGATTATTTTGGCTTTATATAGGCTATGGATATCAAGAAAAGCATAATAGAAGTGAGAGTTTTGACAGATATTGTAATTGAAATTGTTTTGATCGACATGATATAAATTACTATCGACTTATTTGATTTCAGCAAAGGCGTATGGGAGATGTTGCTAGACAATGATGGTAGTTTGTGCATGGATTGGTGAGAGAGGGTATTATTGTGTGTTGTTCTGTTACGTTTGAGGAAACATCGTTGTTTTTTTAAGAAAAGAGTCGCTAAACGAAATAATTATTTGGAGATTGCACAACTAATATAGTAATTGGGAAGAGATTCATTTTTTATTTTTTTTTTATGGTGTTATGGGTCTATCATCTCTTTGAAAGAGAAATTTTCCAATGTTATCAATGTAGCTTGCACATGGGATTTGACCTAGGTGATGGGATCTAAAATCACTTATACTTCTATAGTGCTTGAAGATGAACTTGGGGATTAAAGCATAAATTGATCTTGTTGCTTACTCTCTAGTAGTTGCTTCATTTGACCCTCTCTAATATATTGGAAGATAAAAATTGAATATCAATTTTATTTCACACAACTTCATGGATAAGGAGGTCATGGAGATGATATTTAAGGTAGATATCTCTCACCCATTTTTGAATTTTCAATTCCACTTTTGAAGTAATCAATTTTAACTCTTTACTTATAATTTCTTTCAATATGTTATTACTCTCATTTGATAGATATTTAATTAAATATTTAAAAATATATAAATTAT
This sequence comes from Cryptomeria japonica, assembly GCF_030272615.1. Classification (NCBI taxonomy): domain Eukaryota; kingdom Viridiplantae; phylum Streptophyta; class Pinopsida; order Cupressales; family Cupressaceae; genus Cryptomeria; species Cryptomeria japonica. The sequence continues at coordinate 67,570 of NW_026729414.1, read as the reverse complement.
TATATGACATATCTAAATAAAAAAAAATTTAAATTATATCACATAACATATATTTATATATTTACTTATAATAAACCATAATATTCACATTTATGTAATTTAAAATTCTTATATTAAATTGAATAATATTATATTTTGATAATAAGAAATTAAAATTAAAAAAATAAAATTTCATTTTATGATATTCACTATATTTAAATTAAGAGCTATAGAATAATAAATTATAATTAAATAGTTAATATATTTATTGAAATTAAATTTATAGCTATGAGCAACATAAACTACTTAATTTATATATTTAAATATTATTATAAGTACTTTCCACATACCTTTTATCTTTGGAATCTGGAGTAGAAGCTCGTTTACTAATGTTTTCACATCTCAATACTATCTCTCCAACCATAAATCCTAGTCGTGTAATTAGTAATTTCCATAAGCCCTGATGCAAGCATTTAAAGAAATATTAAAAATTAATATAATGCAGAAAAATTATGCATGAGGAAGTTTATTCTCGAATTGTGAGACGTAGAATCAAATAAAAAGAAAATTTAGTTCGCCAATTGAAATTTTCATTGTTATACAATAACCCAATGGCTCTAATGACAATTCCTTATATATATTAAGCCATTCTTTCTTGTCAATACTACTACTTGGATGGTGACCACTTGTTATTAAATTAATCTAGACTTGTTTTGAGAGATAAACTATTATTTTTAATGGATTTGTCTTGTATATTGTATACAATATTTATCACTTTAGAATACAATTTTATTTAATATGTCTTTCCCTAACACACCTAAAGATAATTTCCAAATATTACTTTTTGTTTGTGTTCGTCATATCTCATGTGTGTTCTCACATGATTCATTTTTTTATGCTCCTAATGGACCATAGTTGATTGCTAAAGGCGTCTTTAGTTTTCATTCACCTTCACCTATATTGTTTCTTATGTATCATAAACTATCACTCATTAGGTTTCTAATATTGACAAATATCATGAGGTTAGAATATTATATCTAATCAACTTAAGATTTTATTTTATAATTGTCAAAAAAGAAAAAGGATAAAGGTCAAAAGATTACATCTAATCTTATTATTTTGATTCTTCCAATTATAACATATCTCCTACACCTATATTTACCTACAAGCCTTCGAAGATATATGATATTATTCACCAGTCATAACATAAAAATAAAAATATCACTTTAACATCTACTATGCACAACATCGTTATACAAAATATATGTTCAAAAACTTTTAAAATGGTACAAACCCAATCTATATCCTTCTCCTTAAATAATAACTTCCTTTGATTATATCCATCCAATTCCAACCCAACCAAAATATCCTTTAACAAATCACTTGTTAAAAATTCTATAGAAAAAAACCCTTGTCCTCTTATGGGAGGCAGAGAGGCAGGGTTCCTAAAGGTCCTCAATTTCACTACACTATGCTAAAGCTTCATAAAAATGAAACGATTCAGTATGGTCACCCCTTAATCTATCTATTGACACATTATATGCACAAATAATTCCTATGATATGAAAATTTGGAGGCAACCCCGTCTATGCCTTTTTCATTCTACGCACCTTTCCAAATTAAGAAGTAAATCAAAAAATTTCCAATTTCAATTTTATATTGAATCACTGCATATTATATCAAACCGGAAGCTTTGAAAATAGGGTCTGGACATCCATCAAAGCACAGGAAAACATGGCAGTATCCGTGAAAAAAATATGGCACGATGAACACCAGGGCATGGACATTGTGTAAAAGATGGGATTGTTTTGAACATGCTTCCAGTAGCTTCCATCATCCATATTGCGTAATGGAAGGAAAATGCCTCAAAATTTGGACCTCTCCAGCTATATAAAATATAGAGAAAGCTTCATAGTTGGAGGATATTTTATTCAAATTCTTCACTTACCGCTGGCAGGGGCCTCTGATTAAGTTCATTTCGTTTGTGGCTTTAGCTTTACACATGCCCACGAAATTGGCTTGATTGTTCATAATTTTTTTCAACAAATACAACTTGTGCATATCTCACAGTGGCTATTGCATTTGCTTGAAAGTTTCCAAAGCCCTTTCAACAAATCCACTCTGTATGAATTTTGGCAATCATTCCAATCGATGAGAGAATAATTTTGTGAGGAGAACAGAAAAAAGACATTGCTCTCTACTCAAGGCCGCTTTAGATTTTGGTACAAAAGACAACGTGAGAGGATCCAGGTGCTCTAGGGATTCGACGCCTAGCTAAAGGAAATAGCACAAAGAATTTAGCTCTGGCATGAAAGTCTCTACTTTTCTTTCTACATCCAGTTGGTTGTATGTTTACTGTGACTGCAGACACCACCGGTTTCTGATTTCTGAACAATTTTTTTTTTCGTAAAATTGTCTACCGAGAATTGTCCACCGGGAAACTTTTCGGGCGCAACAAAAGAGAGAAAGCTACAAAATGAGCTTGTTCGAAAAGCTTTGGACACGTGCCAGCAAATGCAAATGGCAAATTTAAAGTCGCGCTCTGCAACCTTTCCTACCATCCTGCTTGTGCCAAATAGAAACCGACGAACAAAAAGATTTCCCGGCCGACGAAAACTCCGGCGTGAGACAATTTCGGTGGGGGTGCAACCCCACAGGGGATTACCTAACGAAAAATAAAAATCTCTTATTATTGGAAAACTATCTTTACAAGTTTTAAGTCAAAATTAAACTCATAAAATAGTTCTTAAATATACACCTTGGTTTTGTGATTTGTTTTCTGTGTTTTTAAACTCATCTAAAGCACATGAGCGAAGCGTACACCTTGATGAAAGGACATGGGACGTTGAAAACATAAAACACGTGGTGATAATAAGGGAAATAAAAGCATGACAACGTAACATACAGAATCAACAACAAATTCGTGGGACTACAGATCATTCATAGTTGGTCCAAAATGAATACCATAAGTAAAATTGCATCCATTATATATAGAGAAGGGTTTGTGAGTGAAACTACAACAAAGTCGAATTAAATAGATTGAAAACAGAAGTAATGGTCTACATCCTGGATAGATGCATATTTTATTACTTCTGGTTTCTAGAGTCCTGCGAAATTTGGTGTGTGTTCGATTATATGTTTTATCTTTCTGAAAGTGGGAATATTTGTCTTTAGAGAAAATATGGAACTTTTCTATGAAAGTATGTTTTTCTTTATTGGTACATTGGTGAATGGACGGAATTGGAAAAAATAGGGTAAATAGGTGAAAATAAAATTCCTGCTATTTCTAAAAGTTTGAAGAAGTTTGAAGAGTTGTCTCCCTCAGTGAGGAAATGAGAAAAGAAGACATAAAATGAGGAAATGTGGGAAGCCGGCAAGGTGATACCGCTGTTCATGATGCTACCAAACGAAGGTACTGCAAAAATAGCAGGAAGAGAAGGTTACAAGGATATTATTGAGAGTTACCAAGATATTGTTGAAAATCAGTTGGGTATTGTTGAAGATCGGTGCACCCAACTAATTGCAAATCTGCTAAAGAGTGCACATGATAGCAACACACTTGTCCGCACTGCCATCTACCATGGATACACAATTCTATTTGCAACCTTATGATTTAAGCTGTACATTTGATTTCCAAGTAATGTTGAAAACACAATTCATTGATTGTAACAATTACTTCATAGCATAGAGTTGGGACAGCTTATGACAGATTTCCTCAATTACTCATAGATTTGTTCTCTTTGCACCCTCATGGCTCCATGTTCCTTGAGAACCCAAACTAAGTGCATACAGAATAGTTCATATTAATATCTACTTTCTATGAGTCATGGTGTATTGCTATATTTAGTGACAATTTGCTGGTTATAGTTGTTTCTTTCCGCATGATGCGACTAATGAATTTCAATTCTTAATGAATTCAATTTGATGATATCATAGTTAATAGATATGGACAATGATTATTCATTCTTACAATGGTTCATACATCCTCACATGATTTGAAATTCTTACAGAGGTTCATTCTTTTGTCGGTCACTTTGAGGTTTCATTTCAACTGATACACCAAGGACCTATGAAAAGAAAAAAGGCTAAACATATTTACATCTTGTCTGAAAGGATCTAAATAAATTAAATGTCAAAAGATTTTAAAGGGTCAATTTAGTCGAGGTTTTACCCTTTGTAGCTTGGGAAATGATAACACAAAGTATGTTACATTATCATTATTCTGTGATATCCTTTCATTAGGTATTCAGCCTTACAGTCTATGAAACTCTGAATGCCAATTTGGATACAACACAACTAAGGACATTAACAAGATGCCAATCGTCTAAAATCTCAAATCCACGGCCATCAAAAATCTTATATACGCTTACTGCTCAAGCAGAATTATAGTTGCTTCAATTGTAATATGATTTAAGATATAACATAAAATTAAAAAAACATCATCCTAATCACATGAGCCAACGGCACACATTGATGAAAGGGCATAGTACTTTAAACGTAAAATGTATGCAGATGACAAGAATACAAACACATGGCAACGTAACAGAGAGAATCAACAGATTCATATGACTACCGAACATTCATAATTGGGCCAGACTGAATAAAATTGTATTATATAAGAAAAAGAAATTATATTAAGACATAGATATTGTTTGTTAATGAAACTATACTAAAGTCGAATTAACTAAACTGAAAATTAAAGTAATGGTCTACATTATTGGTTGATGCATATTATATTACTTCCGTTTTATTAATATGTTTTTTTTTGGAAGAAGAATAAATTAATTACATAAGCATTTCATAAGAACAGATCAACAAATTTTAACTAGAAACATTGAAGTTTTGTCTGCTCTGTGAAACATCGAATATTTGTCTGCTCTGTTTTATTCATCTTACTTTTGGTTTAATGAGTCGTGTGAAATTTAGCTTGTGTGTTTGATTATGTTGCGTGCTTCTGTATTGAGAATATTTGCATTGAGATTAGATATAGAGCTTTTCTATTTCTTCGAAATTTTTTCATAATTATAGAATAGAGGAATGGACGAAATTGGAAAAAAGACGTGGTTCCAATCTCCTTAAATAACATTCAATACTTCTATTATTGGAATTGGGATTAATGTTCAAGTGGAATTAGTGGGTCCCTTCTTCTCTTCTCTTCTCCAACGCACTCATTTGTTGAAATGCTTCTCTCTTCTATTATTGTACTCATCCTGTATGGTTTCATTTTCACCATGGTTAATCATTTTGAAGAGTTCATTAATCAACTGACAAAATTTGTCTTGAATGTGCGCTCGTCCAATGCATTCAAATTAAAGTGTAGTCGTTTTGAGAAGGTGCGAATTGTTCAGAGCCAGCTGTTATGTGTTTGTGTAGTTAAGGAAGAAAGTTACTTAGAGAGAGTGGATACTTAGAATTCATGAAAAACACTTTATACCATTCTCAATGGCGAGTTTCCTTTTCTAATTCAAGTTAAGAATTATGAAGGATGATTCTTAAATTTCAATCCATGTGAAAGATATCATTTACAAGAATTAATTGGTATTCAAATCTTTGAGTGAAAATAATATAGCTTTTATGGATTTATTGAAATGTCTAATATATTTTTTCAGATAGATTTATAGTTATTTAATTTAGTTATTGTAGGACATTTATGATTAAATATTTTTTGTTTTTAAAAGATTTTTTGTCAATTTAATCTAAGATTGCAATTATTAAAAATTCAAAGATATTATAGAAAAGCTTATGAAAATAAAAGAAGCAAACCAAAATATAAATATATTTACCTAATAGAGAGACAGTTATATCTACAATATAAACCTCACACAAATCTTGATCAATAGTTTTACCAAAAAAATTTATCAATCCACGATACTTATAAATATTTTAATTTTTTTTTTAAATATAAGAACAATCTACAAAAGGTCATTTTTCTTTACTAGATTGTATATATACACACAAACACACATAGTCTAAGTTTGCAATTGGAGAATCACAAAATATAACTAATACATTTGTCAACTACTCATTTGAAGAAGCTACTATACCAAATCACTTGAAGGCATTGATATAGAAACATAAAACATTGATGAAGAAATATGTGACAAGGTAGGGATATCATTGTATGGAATTGGACTATGCTACTCATATTGTGATTTCAGTCTCCACACTAGATGCTTGAATGTGAAATATAAATAGATCTACCAATGCTAGAATATAAGCATCCTTAACCTCATGATGTTGTCTCAAAGATAAAGAGGATGCACCTTTTAAATCTAAATTGGGATCACACAAGAAAAAAAAAACAATACATGTGTAGATAGGAATCTAGAAATCATCAAAGCAAATATAAACATTAGCCTAGCTCAATCACGAAAACTAAATTGCAAAGATAAATCCTAATTACATTCAATAGAGATACATGAAAAACAAGACATTCAATTCAAATGCAAACCATCACAAATGTGAAATGTCTCCTCAATAATTCTCCATTGTCCTTCTTTCTCCTTCAAATGGCTTTGTTTTGTGGATCTCACCTACAAGTGCATAAGCATAATATGAAAGCAAGATTGACAAGACAAGATGACAGTGTAAGGATACTAGAAGCGTGATTGATTCGGCCTTTTGATTGAAGAAATTCATCCAATTTATAGAATTTGGAGAGAGATGAGACAAGAATTCGACGGATGAGATCGATTCAATCTGACGGTCGACATCGCATGCAAAGGGGAGTCTCTTGGGAAATTGCCATTTTGATGGCAAGTGGAAGATGAGTTAGAAGGACAATTCCATTTTTGACACTTGGTCGAAAATGGAAACTTTGCCTTTGAGAGAGGAGACAAGTGATTCACTTTTTAGAAAGTAAATCACTTAAGTGAAGACATTTGAGTGAGGTGGAAATTAATAATTATTAATTATTAATTTCACTCATAAAATCAAATTAGCCAATTAATATTAAAAAAAAAAATTAATTGTGACATGGACAAAAATATGGTGAATAAATAAATATATATTTATTTATTCAAAAAGGGACATGTTAGTAAGAAAGGGGATTAATTAATTATTTAATTAATTAACCTAGGGGAAATGATTTGAATAAATTAAGATACCAACCCTAATGATGAATTAAGTCCTAATAGTGATGATTGATTGGCTAATAATTGATGAAAATTAATGACAATTGACTGAATTTGACAACAAAATAGGACAAAGGATCGAAAAAGACCCAAAATTGATAATGATTTTGATAAGAGACGATAAGATTGATTGATAATGACTTGATAAGATTAATTGATATTGAGGTTGATAATTAATGACTGATTAATTATCAACAAAGAGGGAATTAAGTCTAATTGTCAAGATGATACCAATTCGAATGATTTAGGACCAAATGTGATTGAACGAGATTGATGAGGGTTGGATTTGAAATGAATTGACACAATTCCAACATATGATGAAAATCAAATGTGACATAGAATACATGCTAAGAATTAGGTTAGCAATGTAAGAGTGATGACCAATTTTGAGTGACTACAACATGTATTTCTAGATGGTTACTTAATAACAAAAGAATTAGAAAGTTTCTCTAGTAAATCCTTCGTCAAATACAATTTATTGATCTTTGTACAAGCCCATAGAGCATGTCCAAACACTACATGGGTAATCAAATTCAAAATAATTTTTATATCATCTATTAGATAATACTAAGTCATGTTATATTTTAAGTACCCATTCATCATTATTATACTATTTTTTCTTTTTACATGCTTTATTTTGTTCAAGAAAAAATCTATGGAAATGGGGTATTCTATAGCCCATGCATGTTAAGGTAATTTATAATCTCTTCTATTAAGGAATCATTCTTTTTATTTAAAAATAATAGAATTTTATGTATATTTTCAATCATATGCATTAAAAGACTAATAAAACCAAAGAAATGCTTAACCAACTAATTAAACATCCTCCATCCATCATAAACTATTGGCTACTTATGTTTAATTTCTTACAATTTACTATTTCAATATTTACAATCAAGAAAATGGCATGCACTTATTACAAATCAAGAAGAATAAAGTACATTCCTATGAAATGGTAAAAAATCCCTTTCTAATACATCTAAAATGGAAAAATCTGATATTATGGGTGAATATTATGGCTTCCAAAATATAAAGCCTCTTTATACCTCAAAAATTGAACCCCTGTCACTATTTGGGTTTCTCTAAGGTAAAAAAAATTAGGTGTGTAGAGATCCAATTATATAAATTCGTTACATAGCTTATATGGTCACAAATCTAGGAACAAACACTAGTGGTTATAGTGAAACAAGTGGTGGGATGTAATCCTGGTTTTACTCCCAAATCAGTAGGAACCAAGGGTTAGGAGTAAGCCTAGGCAAAGGGAGGGAATATATAGTGTCCCTCCATGATTCATCTTTTCTTTTATGCATTGAGGTTTAAAATTAAAGAACTATGTGTAAGAGATGACATCATTGGTGGATCCCACACTCTACAATGCTCATACCAACCAACTTCCTTGTTAACACAAAAATTTTATAAATCATACTCTTGGACCTTCAAATCACTTAATTAATTTCTCATCCACTTTGATTATATGAGCACTATAGAGAAGAAGGAACAATCAATTTTATGTTTATTCATATGTTTTTAGCCTTTCATACCATATAAGAGTTTATCTTGAACTCTATAAGATTCAAGGATTACTTGCAAGCAAAATAACCCTATACTAAAGAGAGTACTAATAAAAATGTTGTATTGTCAAAATATAATATATACAAGACGATATATTATTTATAATAAGGAGATCCTTATATACACAGGAAAGTTTAAAACCTAAGATATAAAAAGGACTTGAGATAGAAATAATAGACATCCTAAGTATACTTAACTATATGAGTGTAAAATTTATTACAAGAAAATATATATATAGAAATATTCATTGACACTAATATTGCAGGGACAATTATAGTTGAATAATACAAAATTCATAGACTAATGTCCATCTTACCTTTAGTTATATAGGTAAATTGTTAGTGATCACACAAACATATACAAAAATATAGTGATCTAAAAACACCTATATTAATACCCAAATCCCACTTACATTAGTATACTTAAGTCTAGTACTATCAAAATATATTTTATTCAATTAATAAATAGGTAAAAATCATCAATTTTTACACAAACTAGGATTGCATGTGGGGAGTAGGAATTATATCTCCATTCACCATTGAGATCTCTTATTTTTACTTGATTCCATAAGCCTAAATAAGAAACAAATCTTCAAAATATTAGCCTCCTCTTTTTTATAGCCACCTATAGTCCATAAGGCTTTTTTCACTTATTCATGTCTAGCAAATATTTCTTCCTTCTACCCCACTCTCATTCTTCTTGTACTACCTTCTATCTAAAATTCCCCGATACATTACCTACCTACCAACTTAGTTAGGCATAAAAATATTGTTTTTGATTAAGATAAAATGGGTTTTACAGGGACCCAAAACCCAAATCCAAGTACAGATAAAGAAAAATAGTAGGAAAAAAGTCTGAAAACAACAACCAAAGAGTAACAAAATAGAGGCAAAACACCACAAAGCCCTACTAAAATAACAAAATTAAGGCCTCGAGCAAACCAGCATAAAGCTAAACAGAAGCTTCTAAAAGCTTATAATTTTTCTCACTAAAATTCTTATTGATGTCTTCTAGCTCCTCAATGATGCTCCTTGTGATACTTTTCTCTTGAATCCTGCTCCTCGTCCTAGTTAATGGGCTTGTAGAAGCCTGCACCTCTAGAATATTGTTGATCAATTGAGCTTGATGGATTTTAATCTTCTCATTCCTCTTTTTGAGGCCTTCAACACTCTTATTCATTGTTTTTTTATTGAACTCAACCAAATTCTTGAGACTTCCCTTAATGTCTACCAATTCTTTCTCCAAGCTAGTAATTCTGGATTCGTGCTTTGTTTTCACGACTTTAACATCTTCAGTCAATTTCTAAGTCATTTTAAGGATCTTATCTATTTTATTAAGCATTGGGATCTCAGTGAAGGTATTAATAATATCATTTGTGCCCTATTTGATGACACATATTTCACTTATTACTCAACGAAAGCACTTCTCTTGACTAGAAGTGGAATTAGCTAGTAGCAAGTCAGTATCCACCGAATCACTTTTACTTTTATCAGTGTCCACTTGGACCAAGTTGAGGGGGGTATCCAACTTAATCTTATTAATATTATTATTAATATTTATTTTATCTTATTTAATTCTATCCACCCAAAATTTCAACTTGTTTCCACCTCCATATGGTAGTACTCATTAATGAGTTTGAGGTAAATAGGATCAATGTATTGTTATGAAAATATGTAGTGAAGAAATATATAGAGAAAGCACTAAAAAAAAAACACATAGATCAATGTGAAAAAACCCAGTAAAAATACACCAAGAGAAAATCACAAGTAAAAATATTTCGTAGCATATTTCTAAGGAATTTTCATAGTTAAAACAATCTTCAAAAGTATCAAGAAAACATGACTTGGTAGAGCATTTTACATGTGAGTTGGAGAGTCTTAATTGAAGACAACTTTCAAAAATAGAAAGTATGACTCACACAACCACATGTCAGACAAATGTAAAAATGGCTTAAAATTATAAATTTTGAATGCTTTGGGTGAACACCTTCGGCTTGGCAAGGGGGCTAAAACCAACCCCCTACAACTATCATGGTAGCCCATGATGACTATTCATAATTATTGGAATAAAATTATTGCCCTACCCAATCTTGACTATTTGTCACTACTGTAATAACACTAAAATTGACTTCATATTCCAACATGTTTTATTAGCGAGATAATTGAGATAATTTTTATTTTTTAAAATATAAAAATATGGACAAGGTAGTGCATGAATGATGCCATGGAGAACTTAATAATGATGCCTCTAGAAGAATAAATAGAAAGAGATCATTTAAAACAATATATAAATTTCCCCATTTAACAAATTAAGAGTTGTATGTCCTCAATTTGGCATGCCTACAAGGTCTTCTTCAAATGTTTCCTCTTTTGGTATTGGTCATAGATGGGGTTGAAAATTATTTTAAAATTTTAGAATCATTTCAAAGTTTAATAGGTATGTTCTTTGTAATGATATTTTATTATTAGTATCACAATATTTCTAGGATTAAGATAGTAGTTATATTTTATACAAAGTGAAACATTTAAGCTTGACCATGAGTATAAAAATGAGTGTGTGGAAAAATATTATTTTACAAAAGGTAGAGACTGTGAACAACAAAGGAGATAGGAAAATGAGCAATAGAGACACATCTCCTACATTATGAAAACTTAGATTTTTTTATGTTACGCAAAACTAGATATATATATGTCTCAATTTTGGCATTTTCCTCCCTCCTCTACTTTCATGATTGACAAAAAAAAAAAAAAAAAGAAGTTATTAGCTAAGTGTCTTACATTCGTGTTATCCTTCACTCGTGCCTTTACATTTTTTTTGTTCTCCTATCTTTCTTATTCCCGCAATCTTGCTTTGTTTCTTAATCCTACTTTTCTATGCTTTATTGAAAAGGTATCAATATTATGGATAACAAAATTATTAATATAATAAATATTCTGTATTATTTAAACTCATCCAAAGCATGTGAGGCAAGGGTACACCTTGATGAAAGGACAGGGATGTTGAAAATGTAAAAGAGATTGTGTATTTTGGTTTTTGTGATTTGAATTCTGCATTTTTTAAACTCATCCAAAGCATATGAAGCAAGGGTACACCTTAATGAAAGGACATGGGACGTTGAAAATGAAAAATGCATGGACATAACAAGAAAACAAAAACATGACAACGTAACAGAAAGAATCAACAAATTCATGATTGAGCAAATATGAATACCATATAAAAAATTATATTCATTAAAAATAATATATAAAGACATGGATATTGATATTTTACAATTCAGATATAAAGAGTCATGCTCTTTGTAGAGTTAATTAAAGTGTATTACAGATAGATGCATATTTTGTTAGTTCTGTTTTATTAATCTTACTTTTCGTTTCACGCGTCTTGTAAAATTTGGTGTGTTTGTTCAATTATATGATATTTTTTTCTGAAGTGAGAATATTTGTCTTGAGAGCAGATATGGAACTCTTATGTTTTTATCTAGAATGGACGGAATTGGGAAAAATATGGTATCGACTGTCACATTTCAAGGGGAAGCTATCCAGAAACAACATACAACTCTTGATTCTACCTCACTCACTCTCATTTGCTTGAGACTTATCTCCTCCATAGTTTTATTTTTTATTTGGTTGATCATTATGAAGAGTTGATTAATCGTACTAGTTGTAATCAGGTTATAAAATTCGTCTTGAATGTGCTCTCGTCCAATGCAATGAAAGTTATATTTAGAGTTCACGAGTAACACTTTATATGCCATGCTCAACGGCGAGTTTCCATTGTGGGAGAAACTTTTCCCAATTAAAGTTGACCATAATGGAGGATTATTTAAAAGATTTATAAAAGGTTCTCAAGTTTCAGTTTCTTACTTATAGGATATTTAGGGAAATTTTTGGGGGGGATTAATTAATTGGTACATAATTTTAATTAAAAAGAATATAATTTTTATTAAATATTAATTAATATGTCTAATATTTTTTTAGCAAGATTTTAGTTGTTTTGTTTTGTTTTTTAAGACATTATCATTAAATATTTAAACAAAGATCTCATTTCATAGGTAGATGCTATATTTTTTTTGCTATTTCACAATTTTCTAAAAAAATCTTTAAACATCTTGTATGATCTTTCAATTATATGATATATACCCAAGATTATTAAATTTTGACTTTATTATGTTTGGATAGAATTTTTAAGGTTCCTACGGTACTATCGCCATTCAATAGACATAAACATATATAACCATTACATCATAAGTAAAACAACATGCACTACCAAACTTCTAGAACGTAAATAATAGATGACATAAGAATATTTTTGGAGAATACAATAAATATACAAACTAACTTATATATGTTTAACATGAAATCTTCAATTTATATTATCAAAGATATTTATTTCTTCATTTTCTTAATATTTTTCACTACAATGGTGGAATCACCATTTTTGAAGTATGAACTTGCTATTAATTTCTACCTTTACTTTTACAACTTCATTCAATTAAAAAAGAAATCTTCCTTTGAAGAGAATGGATTTACTTTGCCTCTTTTGTTTCAAATATTCTACCTAATTATTTGAAGAATGGTTAGTAATTTTATATCATCCTTATCTAACTTGAGAAATTAGTTCTAAATTTCCCTTCACAAACTTGTAACCTTTAAGTTATTCACTTTTTAGAATAGTATACAATTTTGAAAATTTCTTTATTTAAAAGTATATTTTTCCATTCATTTTAGTTTACTCCTCTTCACCATTTTTATTTTATTTTATTGTACTATTAGGCTATTGTCCATAAACATGACATTCAATCAATTAATGATTTAACTTAACATTCTTTAATCATGGCATAGCATCCTATCCTACTAGTAGTTCCTTTTTGTTTATTATGTTCATCAACTAAATTATATGTATTTAAACATTTCTAGTAGAAAACATAAATAAATTTATAATTTAATGATTACATCAAATTCATTTTCTCATTTCCATAATTTTTGTTTTTTGAGAAGTTGAATGTAAAATTTAATATTGTCAAAATTTAAACTCTATATGTTATAAATTATCTTTATAATTTATGGAGATTGAAATAAATTTCTTTCAAAAATTTAAGATACTTTTGAAAATTTTATACTATCAAAAATACAAAGAAATGCTAAATAACACAAACTGTTTCTTGATGATTTTATTTATTATGTTGAAACTTTATACCCTACTTTCATGATGGATAATAATCTCCCATGTAAATGGACCATTCTCTATAATCCCTCCTTTCTATTATACAAAATCACATATAAGTATAAAACTTTTATATATGGTTACATAAAAGTAGGATCTCTTAAAATATAAATGGTTAGATTTTATCAATTAAAGTAGATCTGGCAAACAAACATTGAAAGAACTATCTAAGGAATAGATTCAATTTTAATGCTATCTTTGTATATTCATAAGAGCATATAGTGCTCCAAATGAGAATGGAGTTTTCAACTTTTTTGGAAGGTGAAAAATTCATAGGCATGTGAATTAGTAGAATAAAAAATAACAAATGCAAGAGTGGAATTTTCAAGGTTGATAAAGTTACATCAAATTATGTGGATTCTTTTAATAGACTAGTAGAATAGTAAGGATGTTGGACAACTGCGAGAGAGAAATGTGAGAATGTGGGACTTTGGGAGGAAATAAATAACTTGTATCTGCATGATACCACACTACAAATATATGAATTAATTTCATGGAGCAATAAATGTGAATAAAGAAAATATGAAGATTGAAGAGTGAAATTTATTTCATATGAAGATTATAAATTTCTAAATTTTCAAAAAAGGTTTGATATTTTATAGTAGAGAATCACAATGTATTAGAAGAAAAAATACAAGTGGTAGAGAAAAAGAAAAGGGTAGCAAGTGTGCAATATGTAATATATGCATGGACGCATGAAACATTTATGATTTCATGGAGGGATTTGTCATGTGGGATCTAAAGGCATGGCCATACAATTCGTAATATTCATCAAGTTACATTAGTGCTTAATAGTTTAGAAGCTAGAGAGTGATGGAGGTTGGGAGAAACATGCAACACCATGAAGTGGAGAATCTTAAAAAAATTACAATTTGCAAAGGATGAAATATTTTAGTTTAGTGTTATAGGTACCAAGAGAATTTTATTAATTATGATAAAGGAGAGAGGAAATTTTCCCAAAATGCAAACATTCTTGTGTGGTATTAAAAGACACAAGAGAACACAAAAATGTGGGGTGACAAAGAAATTTAGAAATATGTTCAATAGCATTAATTAAATGTCCAAAGCTCTTCCAATTAAAGAAAGATATATATTTTAGAGATGGACATGTACCTTTTAAAACTTTAATGAGAAGTTCATTATTCTACTTAGATTAAACTCTCCATAAAGAATGTTTTGTAAGATTTTATATTTCCGTAAAATCCAACATGCTATCCAAATCTATTTCACCATCCTTCATAGAAATAAATAAAATAGAATTAAATTTATAAAGAGAACCATATTGAATATGCTGAAAACAAACAATAATCACCTCTAAAGTGTAATATGTTGATTCACCAAAATCAAATTAAAAAACATGTCAATATAAAAATAAGAATGTTATAAATCAACCACTTTCTTCCATAGAGGCTCTAATTATTTAGAAGGAAAGGCTCCCCACTCTTTTTGTAGGTGTTTCCACCCAACCTAAGAGCCAATCTATAGGACACCCTCCATAGCTAAGAGTGATTCAACTCATGAGATTGTATTGAGTTAAGAGGTGAGTACAAATGTACAATCTTCCTTGCTTAAATAGGCAAGAGCAATAGGGAAGAGAGCACAAGATTTAGACATGATGCAGGGACTTCGTGGGGTCATAACTTTTGACTCGGTTGTCCGATTGGGCTGAAATTTTACGTGGA
Organism: Cryptomeria japonica; assembly: GCF_030272615.1. NCBI lineage: Eukaryota > Viridiplantae > Streptophyta > Pinopsida > Cupressales > Cupressaceae > Cryptomeria > Cryptomeria japonica. The sequence goes on along the minus strand of NW_026729414.1, from coordinate 51,981 downwards.
CATGTATCTCGAGGAGTTTATTGGATTGGCAACGAACCTAGTTCAATAGGGCCTCAAAAAATTAAAATTTTTAGAGCCAGATTCCTTCATCTAGGGCCTCAAAATTGGCTTTTACTTTTTTTTTGGGGGGGGGGGGGGTTAGAAAGTTGGTTTTTTAGTTAATTTTGAACTCGTAATCTTTATGGGGTTAGAAAGTTGGCAATTTGTGCCATAGGAATTTTTTTTAGATTTCCAAAAAAAACATGATTTTGGAGATAGATTTTAAAATTTCCATAAAAGGCAAATTTTGGATTTTGTAAAAATTTGCCCAAAAAGGAAAGTTTTGGTTGTTGATTAAAATAGGGACTTTTTCATTGTAATGGCAGAATGGTTGTAGTTTGGAGGGAAGGATAATGAAGAACATTTGATCCAGACTTGTGTTAATTTTTGGGATCTCATTTATTAAATTGATTATGTTTTAACTGGCTACATCAAGACATGTGTCCCAACTTGGACAAGTTAGAGTCCAAATATAATTGTACAATTATCCATCTACCTAATGAATGTTGTTACCTAAGTTAAACTTAAGTAAACTATAAATAGTAAAAACTACTTACTCCAACACCCCCTCTTAAATGCAACTTAAGGAGAAATGTTCAACAGATGCAATCAACAAATCAAAATGCAATATGAAATAAGAGATGCATTATAGGTCTTGGCAACATCACCATATTAGGTACCCATGTACAACTTTAATGCAATGAAATGGAATCTATCACAACCAGAGAAAGGGAGAAAATGCAATGGAATCAAACTCCTCTCCAAGAGAGGGGGAAAAGGCAAGATGCATGGATGGAGGAATCAATCACACCCCCCAAGGACTACATGAATCATGCATATACAATAAAATATCTCCTCATAAGAATGAAGGAAGGAGACAACATAGCCCCCCATAATGAAGAAGGTCCAATGTCAATGAAAGATGCCTAGAAACAAAAGATGCCACAATGTCTACAAGCAACACATCTCCTCTAAGGAAGAATCAAGTCCACTAAATGATGAAGAAGCTACTTTAAATCTAATGAAATGAAGGAGGAAGAAAGTCTTCAAATAGGAACCTTTGAAAACTGAGTAGAAGTCTCAAACCTCAAATAAGCCCCCCACATACTCATGATCAAATTCAACCAAAGAATGTGACAAAGTAAATAAGAAAAGAAACTCGTCAATATCAATCTCCAAAAATGAATCGATAATAATACTCAAACTTTCATTAAAGAGAAGAAAAATCCCCTCAAATACATCGCCCAAATCTATAAGATGAGACTCCACAAACAAATATTAGATACCCGCCAAATACTCAACCTGCTACATCTGATAAAATGAAATGAAAGCCTGCCTTATGCTTTAAATTATCAATCCTCGTGCGCACTAACTCACCAAGGAAATACCCTTGCAAACGACTATAGAAGTCGACCAAAGATTAGCGTAGACTTAAATGAAGCACCTGCCAATGAGGGCGAGGGAAAACCAGCCGCCTATAGCAATTAGTGAAGAAGCCCACCACAACTACACACTGAAAGGTTAAGCCATATATATCGCCAATCTCCACATGTAGAATACGAGATGGCCAAAAAGTATAATACCTCCCGATGATTGCACAAAGAAAACCGCCGATGTGGGACAAGTCCAAAAAAGACTCTTCACATTGAACGGAGCAATAATCAATATGAAGATACCGATTAAAAGCAATAGCTGGGGCAATGCGAATGCAGTCCAACAAAAGTGTGGAACTCCTACCAATACAATGAACGGAGCAACAAACGAGCTATCGGCCACTGATGAATGCGCCAACCAAACAACTAAAGTTGCTCAATGTCAATAACTCCCTTTCCAAAATAATGTAGAATGCAGCCAATCAAAGTGTGGGCTTGCTCAAAAAATCAAAGTTTCGCTTCATGTATAGGCCTCTTAATCAAGACACCAGATCAGATATGCAAAATACGGTCCTATATGTGATATGCAAAGATCTAGAAAAGCTGATCAAATCAATGAAGCCACGCCCGCAATTAAAGAGCACAAATTGCACTCCTACGAAAAACACACATCCACCGAGCACAAAGAGTAGAGAATACCAATGCATGAGCTTAGCAATGAAGTTCACTGGCCCGACTAGCAAGGATTCGACCAATGTAGCAAACAAATTCATACTCAAATAAATTGTTCAGCAAACTATACACCATGGACCATAAATGAAATGCGCCGATAGTGGGAGTATCAAAATAGTCAAAACAACAAGATGTCGGTACATCAGTGCTCAATCAAATACTGTGAGCAAAGATAATATTGCTGGTGTGAAATGGTGAAAGCGCCGGCTACAACCAACCAAGACTCCCACTAATCGATAAAGGAAGAGCCGAGATAGGCTTTTAAAACCTACGAGATACTTCACCAACCAATAGAGAACTTTGCACTATAAAAAACAATAATACAGCTAATCTTGAAAAACCAAATCAAGCAAGACCTCAAAACCAAAAAAATTGTTAAAACTCTCGAAAGAGGGAGGAGTTGCAACAAAGATGGCTTTGATATCATGTAGGTGTTTCCACTCAACTTATGAGTCAATATGTAGAAAATCCTCGAAAGCTAGGAGAGATTCGACACATGAGATTGTATTGAAATGAGGTGAGTAGAATTGTACAATCTATCCTACTTAAATAGGTAAGAGTGGAAGGGAAGTGCACAACATTTAGACATGTGTCTCAACCTGGAGAAGTTAGAGTCCAACTATAACTCTACAATTATCCATCTACCTAATAAATGTTGTTACCTAAGTTAAACATGAGTAAACCCTAAATAGTAAAAACTATTTACTCCAACACTTTGTTTTCCTCTCAACATGAATGACAATCATTGGAAGGAAAGATAGATGCCCATAATAAAAGACAATAACTTTGTGCTCCATCATAATAACCATAGTCACTATCATGATATTTATTGCTTGCATAAATATAAATAGCTTGTATGATAACAACTTCTTCAATGCCTCAATGAATAACAACTTCCCATGAAATGAAATTCATCCATCCTTTATGTTTTACTAGATATGTACACCTTGTGCCAAGGAATTCATACTTGCACTATCCATCATATCACCAAAATCTCATTTTTATTTAGTCATCCACACCTCATTAATTTTACTCCTATCTACTTATATTTTAATTTACAATATTTATATATTTTATTTTATTTATTTTCCCACCTTCCTATGATGATATATGTGACACCAATAAGTCAACTCTTATCACAAAATATTTGATATAAAGTGGTTAAAGTAAATTTTAATGGTAGCCATTAGAACAATAATGAGCATAAAAAACAATAGAAAGGTAATTGTATATTATGAGAATTTATAACAACTCAAATTCCCTAAGCTTGATCTAGGATGGTCTAATATGATGCATACATTTAAACACAACTCAAGCCATATTGCTAATTATTAGTTGCTAGAGTAAATAATTTAGAATTAAACATTATTTAGGAAAAGTAAATTAAAGGATGAGTGTATTTGTCTCTATGAACTTTATGTTGAATACATAATTTATGAATTATATATTTTTAATTTACTCTTTCACCCCAAATTACCCTACCCTTGGGTATATCTCCTTTGATAATCAAGGACTAGATAACATGACTAGAACAACTCAAACCAAAAATACTTCACTAGAATGAGAGAAAAAAATGTCTATAAGATGCAACAAGGAGAGGAATTGAAGAAAGGGTCGATGTAGCGAAGTCTTTCAAAGTAAAGAGTTTAAAATAGAGGAATTAAATACTAATATTGGTGGAAAAAATTAGAACAATTTAGTTCCAATAGCATCTAAGGTTTGATCATTTGTTAATTTTTAATTTACTTCATTAAAGTCGTTCCTACCAAAAAAAATCAGCCTCATTTCGACTTCATTTCCACTTCCATATGCTAGTAACCGTAATGTTATTGAGGGAATTGGATGAATGTATTACTAGCTAAATAATTAGGATAAATTTTTATTCAAAGTAATATAAAAAAAGATGGGAAAGGTGGATAAATGATTATTCTAGAAGAATAATTAAAAATAGAATATTTTATCCAATTTGTAAATTTGTCATTTTGAAAATTACAAGTTGCATCTCCTCAATTCACATGTCTACATGATCTACTTTGAATGTGACCACTTTTAGTATTGCCCACAGATGGGGTTTGACTATTATATTTTTCTTTTAATGGAGGTCCAAACCTGCGAGCACAGTAGTCCAACAAGGGCATGAATCCTGCGAGCTACGAGCCTAGTGAGGGCCTTCACAGAGAAGGTTTTACCATCCGATATGAGGGCATGAGCCTATAGGCTTAAACCTCTTCGGCTAAGAGCCAAGGAATGAGGGGTATCCATTCCACCAAATTCACTTGGGGCACAATCCCGACCTCATCCCTTATGATGTCAGAGCCTTTGCACTCAACAAGACTTGATCCCTAGTGGGCTCATTCGGAACCATTCAACTTCACTAGTAGACCAAGGGCCCATTGACGAACATTATAATTTTAAAATTATAGAATCATAACAAAGTGTAATAGGTGTGTTCTACAAAGGATAGTTTATTATTAGTATCATAGTAGTATTAACATTATGCTAATAGCTATATATTCTACACATTACAATATTTAAGGTTGACTATGAACATAGTAATGATGGTGTTGAAATCAATTATTTTTAGTAAAAATAGGTGTGAAAAAGAAATGAAATAGGAACATGAGCATTAGAGACATGTCACCAACATGATGAAAACCTAGATTATGCATCCTACATCAAACTAGATATGTACACCTCAATTTTGTGTTTGTTCTTTTTTCCTCCGTCTTATAGTTTCATGGTTGGTAAAATAGTTGTCATGTCTAAGCCTCATACATTTGTGCTATCCCTCACTCATACCTTTATGTACATTTCTTCTTCTAGCTTTCTCATTTCTTGCTCATGATTTATTCCTTATTTGTACTTTTCTATGCTTCATAAAAAAAGATATCAATATTATAGATAAAATAATTACTAATATATTAAATTTAAAAGTTTTTTAAAATAATCAAATTTAACATGATTAAAATATAATAAATTCAAATATTTTTTATTTCGATTCAAGAAACAAAGTTGAGAATCATTTTCACCTTAAAAATTTCTAAGTAAATTCTTAGAAAAATAGATTTTTTGATGGTATAAATAATTTAATTTTTTAAAACTATTCTAACTATAAAAAGTCTCTCTTATTATTAGAAAAATATGTTTACGATGTTTAAATAAAAATTTAAACTCACTTATAAATATTTTATAATTAAACACTTTTTAATTAAAATAAATTTCTCTACTACAATCCTTTTATTAATAAAAAAAATTAATTGAATCTGTAAAACTTTAATAATCATTAATAATAATTAAAGACAACTAAGTACTCCAAAATAAGTTAAAATTATTTACTTCATGTCTATAAGGCCCTAAATAATCTCACTTCAAATTTAGTCTTCAATCTATTGGCTAGTTTTTTTAACCCAAAAACCAAATGTTACCTTGATCTGATATGAGGCCCCACAGTCTATGAAACTCTGAATGCCAATTTAAATTCAGCAAAATTAGGACATTGAGATGATGCCAAGTGTCTACAATCTCAAATTTATGGCCAACAAAAATTCTACCAACACTTAAATCGTAATATGGCCAACAAAAATTACAGCTAGTCTCCATATTTTGCTTGATGTCAGATACTTAAATCGTAATATGCCTCGAAATATAACATACAATTAAAAAACATTTGAATAGGTACATCTTTACATACTCCACACCATAAAAGTTGTCTTCTACATACACCACGATGAAAGGACCAAAAGATAAAACATTAAAGACTAGCTAGATAGAGCAAAACACAAAAAAGAGACAGCTGGCTAAGACAAAAAGCCAGCAAGAAGTCAAAAGAAGCAAAGGGACAACATAGAAACAACTAAGGGATAGCCACGAGAAACAAACCTAAGAAAGGTTTATGATAACCTCCACCACTTCTTGCTCCTACTGGACCATAGAGGCAACAACACTTTTCAGTTCCTCTAGCACCTTGGCTTGTTGGGTTATCTTCCTAGTACTTTCTCAAGTTCTTTTGTCGTGACCAGTAGTCCCCCTTCAAGAGTCATAACCTTATCCTCAGTAGTATCAATTCTATTTTTTTCCCGATGGATCTATTCCAGTTTGTTGATCATCACGCTAAAGCTATTAGCAGAGGCTTTCAAAAAATTTTGTCTTTGTTCTCCAATTTTCTTTAGGGTATTCTCATGATTGAGTACCCACTTCTCCAGATCATTGAATCTAGCCTCCACAACCTTAAATTGAGATCCATACGCACCAGTGATAGCCTTTGCATTGTTGATGGCTTTTGTCAATTCATTCAGGTAGTTAGGCAGGGTACTGGGCTTGCCTATTCCAACAACTTCTAAGGTATCCACTTTCCTAGATGAATCCTCATGCTTGTTATTCAAACTATCCATCTTCAAATAGATCCAATCAATAACCTTGTAGAACTCCATCATCCTACTCTTTGCAGTATTCAACATGGTGATAGGAGAGTTTGTGCTATCTATGTTGAACATGAGAGAAGTATTATCCAGGCTCTCCACATAAGCACTAGTAGTTTTATCATTGGGAGGTAGAGTATCACCTTCCTTCACCATCTTCCCATCTTCTTTAAAATCATTTATCCTTTTATTCGGGTGCAAAGGATTGGGTTGGACATTTAGAGAATCATTCCCTTTCTCTAGGCTGATATCAATGATGACAGGGCTCCGCTTAATTTTCTTCTTTGGAGGTGGGGTAACATAATCACTACCAGTCTCCATCCCCTCATCATCCTCTTCATCTTCTCCAAGCCAGTTGTCCTCCTCATGAACCTTACTCCTTTTTCCTTTAACCCCTTTTCCATCTTTCTTTTTTCTGGACCCAGAAGCCATATCTTTGGCCTTCCCCTTGCTAGAACCTTTAGCAAAGGTAATCCTCTCACCGTCATCTTCCCACTCAGTATCAAACCCCTTGTCTTCACTGTCTTCTAAGTTATTAGGCTCATCATCCGAATCTGAAAGCTCAGTGATAGAATGCTGCACAGAGGAGGGCTTGACATGGTTGTATAAAAGAAACATCAACCCTTCATGCATGGGAAGGTTACTATCCGAATTTACCCTAAAATCCTTAATGCTAGTGTTAAGGGAGCTAAACAGATAGAAGGGTATAGACACTAGATCTTTATGATGAAAATGATTTAGAAGCACAAAGTGATAACCATAGACATGAGAGTATCTACCATCAAGGATAACATATTGCATGATAGAAAACAAAACCCATCTCCATACCTTCTTAATCACCTTTGGCGAGTAGTAGGTCTTGCTGGATTTCACCCACTTGGTTTTCTCAGACTCCTCCTTTGAGAATTGTTTCATACCAGCCTTTGTGAGCTTTTTGTCTCTATAAAACTTTCTGCCTCCCATCGGCATGCCACTGACTTCCGTGATCATCCCTTCATTAATTTCAACCTTTCTTCCTCCTATGGTAATTTTTCCTTCTTTCCAATTCTTCTTGAAAATTTTAGTAATGATAGGGTTTTTCCCAACAATTCTCTCCATATACCCTATCATCTTGGTCATTTCAATAATAGCCCATGCCTTTGTCTTATCTTTCCATTCATCATAGGAGAGCGGCTCAATTATTTTCCTATTACCTCCCATGGCATCAGCTGCCAGATTTTTCCTTTCCTTCACAATGCAGAACAGGACAAAAAATAGAGATCAAAGTGGAGAGCAAAAAGGTCTTCAAAATAGAAATGGGCACCCATAAAGTGTGTGGAGTCTTGCCCACATTAAATGCTAGCTCAATCTTTGAGCGTTGCTCTTTCTGATTCATTATGGTCATTTTCATTGATAAGTACATTGTCATTATTCCTTATCACTCCCTGATATCCATGCTCTCTATCATAAATGAGGAAGGCACATACCTCATGAGGAAGATCCAACTCACCTCTCCAACTCATCATGTGATCACCACAGACAACCATATTGGCAGCCCAATCGGTCATAGTGTTGGTTTCTCGATAATTATGAGATATAACACACTGCTCGAAAGACTTAATTATCTCCTTGGCTTGAGATATGATATTTTTAATGATCCATGATGGGGAGGATAGACCCTTTAGGAATTTAACAATGTTATTAGAATTTCCCTCGAGCCAAACTTTACTAAATTCTAACGATTTAACAAGGGCAAGGGTTTGGTAAGTAGCCATGGCCTCGACTAAGTGGTTAGTCTGTGATTCCATGGCCCGGAGTGTCACCACCACAATACAATAGCCATCCTCATTTCTTATCACTCCCCCACACCCAACCGGGCTTGGGTTTTTATTACTTAAAGTTGGGCAGTGATGTATTCAAGTTTTAAACTTTAGATAGAGATAATACTTTAGTTAAAATAAGATAATATAGTTATATTAGAAAGTAGCACTTATCAAGAAGAAATAAATACATGAATATGCATGTATGTGTGCACATGGGTGAGTGTCTATGTGTAGATGTATATTCAAGAATGATAAATTCAACTAAAATTTATAAACTATGTTGATGGATAGAGAAAAATTGATAAGATAAAATACAATAACTTATTAGATTATATTATATTTTATGTTACAAGAAGTGTTCTTGGTTTGATTTGTCTCCTAAAATTATAACATCATCTAAATGTGAGAGAGAAAATACAAGGGTGGTAAACTAGTAAATAAGTTCATCTGTGTACAAGGTTTCACCATTTGTTAATGTGTAATTATAATAAGCAATTACATCAACATGGATCCAAAATTAAAAGAAAATAGATTAAATGTGAATCTTTTGTTACTATAATTTCTCCCATTTTGAGATGTATATCAATCTTTAAATGATCATTTATCTCAAAATATATGAACATTCAAAATGTGAGGTGAATATTCAAAGATAAAATGATACTATAATACCAATGTTAATGAAGTTAATTTGGAATTGTTAATTTGGAATCTACCAATTTCAAGCAGTTGTGTTAGTTCCTCAATATATATGATGTAACTTTATTGGGATCTAAAAATTCCAAGAAAGATTTTAACAATATATACACTTTACAATTTACTTTTTGGGAGTAGAATTTCAACATTCATAGGAGTGTATAGCTTGCAAAGTACAATATCAAGTGAACAAGTGAACATGGAGTTTTATAAAATTCTAACATGGAAATAAGGTTTAGCATTTTTATAATTGAAAATTAAATTTTATTTTCTTATTTTGAGAAGAAAAATATAGAAATCTATATTTTATAAATTGTAAATTTTTTTAAGTTTATTTCAGCTATTTCAAAATTTTGGAAAAATCCTTCAAACACTTTGTATGTTATTTCATTTATATAATATATAGTCAAGAATAATTAATTTTGAGTTTATTATGTTTAAATATAATTTTTGAGGTTTCTACAATACTAGCACTATTGAATAGACATAATCATTAATAGCCATTACATCATAAGTAAAATAATATGCAATACCAAATTTCTAGAATATAAATAATAAGCCATATACCAAATTTCTAGAATGTAAATAATAAACCATAGAAGAATATTTTGGACCCCATAATTAGCTTTGCCCCTAGGCCCTCATCAAGGGGGTGAGGCCTTTGAGCCCTACAAGAGGGGCTTCCCCCCTCTACACTCCCCTCATTGATTTAATTTGGGTTCAATTAATAAAATGCATTTGGTAAGCTTAGGAAGCCATCAAACCTTGGCTCCTCTACAATGGGTCTAGTTATATAATGATATTTCCATTAACAAACAAAATATTTAGTGTTCCCCTATATTTCAAGGCAACAATCCCCCTCTGATGAGAATTGCTTCATTTTATGCCTTGAGAAATTGTATTTTTAAAAAAAAGGAATTGAAACTACTAAGGACCAATTTTCCAAGGCCTTTATCAGTGTCCTCTCATGGGATGATCTATAAAAACAAAGTTTCATATTTTAAATCAAGTTTGTGAAACTTTTGATAGAGTTATAGGGACTATTATGGCTTATATGATTCACAAAATTGGTATCATTTACTACAAACCCTAGTGGAAAGATTGGATCTAGTGTCCAAACATCACTTTGCAAAATTATAAACTACAATAAGGATATCGTTGGCTCTCTCTTCCTATGTACCTCAAGTCATCAGTGGTGTTTGTAGTAATTGATTTTTGTTTATCAATTTAAAGATTTCACACCACTTATTTTGTGATTCTTCGAACCAAATTTGGCTTACTTTGTCTAGTGTATTATTTTCCAAGGACCTCTCATTAGCTCCAAGTTATTCCATTTGGGAGTCTTTAGCCTTGTTGTCCCTTTTGTAGGCAACATGAGCCTATCAAATACCTTTGTGGTTTTTTTTTAGAGTTTATATGTTTGATCTTGGATTCATGACTTTTGAAATTATTTTAGACCATAACCTTTTTTATTTGTATATTGTTCTTTTAGGGTATTGAACTCACATCCCTCACAAATTCATCTAGATCTACCATGATTTCAAGGTGAAGATTGTGTATGTGTATGTGTATGTGTATGTGTATGTGTATGTGTATGTGTATGTGTATGTGTATGTGTATGTGTATGTGTATGTGTATGTGTATGTGTATGTGTATGTGTATGTGTATGTGTATGTGTATGTATCTATCTATGTATGTATGTACGCACATACATACAGGCGTATGTGCATATGCATATGTATATATAATTCACCCATTATTTTTTTGGTTGGCTATAGATGAATTAATTTATATATAATTAATTAATTTGTAAGTATTTAATTGGCTAACACTTCTTTAACAATTAGATAAATTAAAATAGTTTATTTAATTACTCTTTTTAATTTCATTCCCTCCTATATAAAAATAAAATCCAATGCGTATGTGTATGTGTATGTGTATGTGTATGTGCTTGGCAACAAAGTTGAAAATCCAATACATCCATATTTTACTAAAGCCAAAAGCTTCAAGAACTTTGAAGAGAAATCTCTAATCCACACAATCATATATTTTTTTAATGTCTAACTTTATTAACATGCTCTAATTGCAAGACACCTACATTGAGTGAATAGCCTCTTGAGAAATGATTTAAGCCCAACTAAAATTGATCTACCGGGAACAAAACTACTTTGTTGCTCACCAATGGTGTTCGAAACATGATTCCCTTGATTCTATTGGCCATTAGTTTCATTGTGATTCTATACACTGCATTGCATAGTGATATAGAGTGGTAATCATTCAATAAGAGGGCCTATCCTTTTTTTCAAAATGAGTCTATAGCTTCAACCATGTCCTTTCCAATGATATGTCAACACTTATCAAATAAGATAATTAGGGAATAGTCAATTCTAGGATTTTTGGGGGGGGGTATAGTTACATAGCAGCCTCTTTTATCTCCTTTTTTAGAAAATTCATTTAACATCATCTAATTGTGATCCTCTGAGAACAATTTTGGGATGTTTTTTAGGATTTTGGTTTGGGAGTTTTAACTAGATCCTTCCCAATTTTTGAGTAGGTTCCTAAATTAACTCATTATTCCCCCTTTAATATTGATTGGATCCTATTAGACAATCTTATCTTGTTGATTTTATTTTGGATCCTTATAATCCTAGTTGTGTTGTTAAAGTATTTAGAGTTCTTATCACCATACTTCAACCATATTTCTCTTTATTTTTATCTCCAAATCACCTCCTCTTTGGCCAAAACATCTTAGTACTTCTTCATGAGTTCCTTCTCTACAAAGAATCTTTGTTGATTCATTCCTGCAATTTACCTCCTAGTTCCTTCTTGAATTCAAATATGTTCTTGAAGTATTCCATCTTCCATTTCTTTGACTTTATTTTTACATATCTCAAATTTTCAACAAGGTAGAACATCTTTGTTCTTGATTGGGAAACCTTAGACCACCATCAATCAGGTGAAGGAAGTCAAGGTCTTTCATCTTTAGGTTCTCAAATTTAAAGGGTATTCTCTCTAGAAACTTGTCACTAACAACACTTAAATGAATCAGATAATAGTCTAACCTAAAATAGGAATTAGATTGCATTCACATGTGAAGGAATTTGTACCAGGATTAACTTGTTGAGGAATCTCTATATTTTTTTGACAATGTTATTGAATCTGAGCATAGGATTAGTCCAATTATATGAGTCCTTCTTCATAGGTATTTCTATTATATGATTGCACTCCACAAATTCTTAAAAGTTAACTTAAGATTGGTATTTTCCCCTAAGCCCTTCCCCAAATTTGTCTTGCCCATGAAATCCCCTACAAGGATATGTGGGGTGTTTGGAAGGAGGAGAGAACTAGGTCTAACTCAATCAACACTAGCTTCTTCTCAAGACAAGGGTTGAGCCATAAACATGGGTTTTATTACTTCGTTGGTCCAAGTAAGACCTAATTCAATAGAAACCATATTTGTGGTCATCTCTCAGCTCAACCTGTAATCAAATTAGACATCCCATGACTAATTTATATATGAATGTGATTACTTCAATGACATACGAATGTTTGAAATTTTCACGTACATACTATCAAAAACACTAGATCTAAACTACTAGTTTCCCATGATGTTTTTTTTTCATACACCTCCTTAGAAGTCAAATAATATCGTAAAACCACCATCTTTTAAAACCTCACAATTCATAAGAAACTTATTTGCATGTTCTCTATAGCTTCAACTTCCTCCTATGCAACGTTCGCAAAAAATCATTAAACTTCATATACCATCTATACCAAATGCCTAAACAAAGATAAAGCCGTAATCAGGAAATCAAAATTAGAGCACCAATGACCTTGTGCCCAGCATTATTCCTGAAGGACGGTGGTGGCATCTACGGAATGGGAACGCATGAAAAGGTAAAGTAACCAACACAAATAAAAATAAAGATTACACAATTTGAAAGCAATAGAATATGTCGAACTAAAAAGCTTTATAGAAAAAGAACTACCAGGATTAAATCTGTGGTCTTCCGTCCTATTATGAAGTATGAGCCATTGATCTCAGAATCCCAGCCGGATCATCTTTGCCTTAAAAATCAAAAATCAATGCCGACACCATAAATAAATTGAAAACAATAACCGACTGAAAGATGTTCTACTTTAAAAATTCCTAGGAAAACTTGATACCCACATTACTTTCCTATGCATGAATGAGACGTATACCTGTGAGCTGTACAGATCACGGGTTCTAATGCTTATATTAAGCAACGGCCTGCTAAGTTTCGAAAAATGACTTCAGTTGATTTGATTGACAGCACTGTAATGGTAGGAAATTCCACAGATTTGATTTGGTTGAAAGATGGCAGCGGCATTTATACGGCCAATCTTAAATCATACATATTAATTAATATATAAAGTTTATAGAATTTGAGTTTATTCTGAGTATTTATCATTTTAACATCTAAAAATATAAACTTAATATGTATAATTCAAGCCGTTCACATCTACACAGTAAAAATGCATGAAAAGACGAAGTATCCAACACGACTAGAATATGTCAAAAGTTAGTGCGACCTGCCTCACTACCAAAATATTAATTCCATACGCATGACTTTTACTTTAACCGACAAATCGTGTCGGCGTTAACAATCAGTATTAAAACAAAATTCGTTTAAGAGAAAGAAAACACACTCTTAAATTGCCCATATTTTCAAATTTGAAATTGAAAGTTGTAATAATCTTGGTATCTCCAATGATTGTTTAAAATTAAAAAAATTGTCTACATCTAAGCACAATGAGGATCTCAAACATATTCGGAAAAAAAAAAATTTGCATGGTGTGTCTATCATCATTTCTTAAATTATTCAATTATTAGTAGATTTTTTTTTTTTTGGTGAATCAATGTATTTTTGGTAGTGTTTTTCGTGATTTATGTATATTGGTTCAAATTTTTGCTATCATTATTTTTTATCTCAATGCTTCTTGTGTGACATATTATTTAATATGATTTTTTATTTTAAAATTATATTTTACTTTATATTTTGAAATTTACCATCTAAAATATTTTTTTTCTTTATGATTATTAGGTTATTTCAAGAATAATGTGATCTTCATCAATGTCTCCCTATCCCCAGACCTTAAAGGAATATTGGAGACTATGTGGGAGAAGATTGTTGGAAAGAAGAAACATGAGTTTCAGAGTGTTGAAGATGGGCATATACAACTACAACAACATATTTTGATGCAATCGAAACCAACTTTATTGATATTGGATGACATTTGGTCAAGAGCAATTTCAGAGAAGTTACTCTTTGAAGGAACAAGATACAAGACTATTATAACAACAAGAGATAGTTCTGCTATCCCCATAACTCCCTTCACTCAATTGTATCAATTGCCATTGTTGGGTCATGTGGATGCTCTTTCTCTTTTTGCTTTTGGGCTTTTGGACAAACATCGATTCCAAGTACTATTGACGAAGATTTAGTTAAGAAGGTACTATTTTTCTAAAAGATCTTCTTTGTATATATATAATTAAATTCTTTTCTTACAATCTACGATACAACAATAGTAATTTTGGGAATAAAAAGTTAAATTTTAATAGCATTTTATCCTTTCACAACATTTTATCATTTCACTGGTTGAAACATGTTCTCAACTTCATACCATAAAACTAATAGTTTTGAATCAATAATTATTTATTATATTTGGTTGTGTGTGTAACTTTCTTGTAAGGTATGTTGTTAGGAGAATTTATCTTTATTGTCATGTTATGAAAGATCATGAGCATTCATTCACATGTATACATTCTATATAGTCAAAATAAAGTGTGATGATGAAAAACTTACCATTTTTTATTGACTTAGGGCTAATAATACAAGAAAACTAAAAGGGTACATAAAACACATTTGCGTATACTATTTTAAATTTGTATCAATATATTATTGTAGATGATTATAAAGTTAAAATAGATCATATGTACAAATTCTCTTAAACAACATTCATAATTTTACCATCCCATAAGATTTCATGATAATTTTGATCTTATTTTATGAATTATAGGTACAAGAAAAATGTGGTGGTTTACCACTTGCTCTAAAGGTGATTGGGAGTTCTTTGTATGGACAGCCCCATGTCACTTGGGAGAGGTTAAAGAACAAGATTTCTAAAGGAGAAACTATATTAGATGATCAAAAAGATGGGCTACTAAGATGTTTGGAGCCTAGCATTGATTCCTTAGATGATGTAGTCAAGGAATGTTTCCTAGACTTGGGGTTATTTCCTGGGAATAAAAAAATATGTGTTGTTGTACTACTAGATATTTGGGTTGATGTAAGAAAGCTAGAGTGGCAAGATGCCATTATCATCTTGTCTAAACTTGCAAGAAGAAACCTTTTGAATTTAACCAATAGTTCAAGGTAAAATTTCCCTTAATTGTATGTATATAGTGTTTCTTGTTATCTTTTTAAGGATTGGTCTAACATGTTTCTTGTGATGAACAGGAACAAAGAGAGTCTCACTTATCAAGATGCCTCAAGGTTATACTTTTCTCAACATGATGTAATACGAGATTTATCCTTGTATCTCGGATGTCAAGATAATTTAGTCCATATGAAGAGGTTACTTATGAATTGCAAGGAGAATGATTTTCCAAAGAAATGGAAATCCCTAAGTGATATAGCACTTGATGCTCAAATTGTCTATATTCGCACAGCTAAGATATTAAAAATAATTTCTCACGCCAAGGGTATCCCCATGTTGTTTTGCATATATTACTTGCATCAATTCTACAAGCATATTGATTTCCATATATAGCATTCCTCTAATCATCTATGTTAAACATTTTGCAAGTTGAAACATTCAAATCACTAAGACTCATATTTTTTATAGGTTTAAAAACTATATGATAAATATCTACTTGTGTACTTAATAGACACAATGTG
Source organism: Cryptomeria japonica (assembly GCF_030272615.1). Taxonomy (NCBI): domain Eukaryota; kingdom Viridiplantae; phylum Streptophyta; class Pinopsida; order Cupressales; family Cupressaceae; genus Cryptomeria; species Cryptomeria japonica. The sequence goes on along the minus strand of NW_026729414.1, from coordinate 36,001 downwards.
GAATATAAAATATTCTAATATTTAGGATTTATTTCAACATAAATGCCTTAGTTTCTCATTTGTGGGTTTATACAATGTTGTTTAAATCTGATCCTATACTTTCAAATATTTATTTAATGCTTTATTTTTCTTGATTTATTATATATAGCTATATACAACATTATTAGTCTTGGCATCCTCCTTTTTACTCTTTTCATAGAAAGAAAATTATTTGTGTTTATGTACATTTTATATTCTCACAATTTTTCATATAATATGTTGACAACTAGCCCAAAAATCAATATTTATGACCAACATAGAATGTTCTAATTGGATTCCATTTGTGATATGTTCATGCAAGACCTATGGATGAAATTCACTGGCATGAAATGAACTTTCCCAAAGTAGAGGTTTTGGTATTAATATTCAATTCAAGTGAATACTTTCTTCCCCCATTTCTAAAATCCATGAAAATTTTTAAAATTCTCATGGTATTTAATTATGCACCAAAAAGAGCCGCATTGAAAGGTCTAGATGCCTTATCTTATCTCACTGAACTCAAGGTTGTCCATTTGGAGAGGTTGCTTTATATCCCTATTCAAATCCATAACAAAGAACTACAAAAGTTGGAGAAGCTATCATTGAGCTTATGTGAAGGGTTTGGAAATACATTGAACTTTAGCAATACCAACCTAAGAGTGTTTAACTTGGATCATTGTAGCGATTTGGAGATATTTCCCTCTAGCATTTGTCATATACCATATGCTCAAATATGGTCTATTACTAATTGCCATCTTGTTCAAAATTTACCATATAACCTTGGGAATCTAGTCAATCTAAGAGTGTTAAGTCTATCAGCATTACCAATCTTAAAAGAGCTTCCCGCATCAATTGGAAATCTTGAGCAGTTGGACTATCTAGATATTTCATTATGTGATGGTCTCAGACAACTCCCAGAGGAGATAGGACAACTAAAGAAATTGAGTGAACTTGATATGAGAGAGTGTTCACATTTGACAAGGCTTCCAAAAAGTATCTTTGGACTAAGTTCCTTGAAACATGTTATTTGTGATGAGAAGATTGGGAAGCAGTACTTGCAAGTCAAGAGCATTTCAATCCCTATACTTGAAGTAGAAATTTTAGAAACCCATTTTAGTCTAGATTGGCTTGATGATTGACATCATCCCATATACCTATACAAATAATAAATTTCAAGAATGTTTTGATACGTTGAGTTGTTTTTCAACATTTTACATCAATCTTTATGGATTTTTCACAAAGAAAATAAAGTTTGAGGTATGTCAAGATTACATAAAATGTGTTGAATGGAGACATAATATGATGTATTTAATTTATTAATGTGCCTTCTGTGAATAATGGTGGGTATATTTTTTAAGATGTTTACACCATTGTGATTTGTTATTTGTATCAAAAAATATTTTATTATGTACTTGTTTCATCTTTGAGGCTGACTTTACAAAGACAATTCAAATGCCAAATTTGGGAGGGGGGGGATGTCAAAGAGACTTCAAATGCCAAATTCGAGGGTGGGGGGTTGGGTAGCAAATTTTTGTGGAGTTTTGAAGCATAAAATTTTAGAGAAAAGCCATAGCAAAGAATATTAGTTTATTTTATTCAATGAGATTGTAATTGGGTCATACAATATAATTTTTTTAATTTATTTATTTTTAAAAATATGTAAAACATTTTAATTATTTTCATTTTATTCTTTGATAATAATTTATCAAATAAAGGAAGATATGTAGATTTTGAAGAAGATTATAGAACATATTTTTTGTCTCATTGTCACTTTTTTAATACTAGTATCTGAATGTGAAAGTTTTTATAGACTTTTTAAATCTTATCTATTAAAATTATATGGATATTATATATGAAAAGGCACTATTTTTCAAGTTTTATGGTGTAATCAAATAATCTCTATCATTTCCTTCCAAAAATTAACTTTCTAGAAGATAAACATAATTTTTTAACTTAATAAAATTAGTTACATACAAATATAATGTTTTAATATTTTAAAAATTGCTTGGAAGAAAGTCTTATTTACATTATAATGATCTCAAATACACTAGTTTTGAATCAAATAGGAGTGATGAAAATATCATGCATTAGATTATCTACTTAAAGAGGTTTCCCTAACTTATATGTGCTCATTAAAAATTGGGGAAATGCCCCTTATGCAATTAGAAAAATTATTGTCTCTATCTTAGTTATGATTCATTGTCATTGATGTCAACATATTAGTTATCATTGATTTTGTTGGTATTGGTGATCCAGAAGATGTGTTCCTGGAATCCTTGGTGCTCCAGAAGATGTGTTTCAATATGGAAAATGTGTTGATGGTAATCTAGATAGCTTTGTCTATCGGATATAGTGTTGATTGATTGCATTCATGTGTATCTTGGTTCTATTCTTATTTCTAGTGTATTGGGCAATAATTTTTGGGTCCGAATTAAGTCCAAAATTCGAGGATGTGTAGCGGCTTTGGTGTAGTGTGTGAGTCATGATTTGGGTCCGGAATTTGTAATGATTGTAATGTGTTGATCTGACTATTGATGTCTATTGTGGTATTGTCTACTTCTCATTCCTTTCCACCACTAGAATGTTTAGTGTTGACCTATTTTAGATCTCTATTTTGGCTGACTTCGAAGATTATGTTTTTCTGGAGAGAGTATATATATAAGAATAATCTAGATGAGTTATGTATAGAAAAAGTGTGGCATTGTTATTGAAGATATGTGATATTGGAAAGAAAAGATTTGATTTTTGGAGATATGCGAAAGTGTGTTGATGTTGAGGCATCAAAAGCAGTCTGGTTTTGTAGATTGTGTTTCAATGGTGGATTATTTCTTTCTTTTCTCTTTCTTTGCTATTGAACCTTTTTCTGGGTAGTGAGCCCACCTGCAGTGAGCATTTTGGCAGTGAGCCAACCTTTATAAACATAACCTTAATCGATGTCACTTTAACTAGTGTTTTCTATTGAGAACTAACATTCTTTGTTGTTTTTCCCTACTTGGGTTTTCCACGTCATATCTGGTGTTTATTGTGTGATATATTTTATGTTTATGTTTTCTTTGTATATCTATCTTAATTAATTATTTTGGTTACTCTAGATGTGCAAAAAGGATAAAATAAATTGATTTAATTTATCAACTGATTCACCTTCCTCTCAGTTACCTGAATATTCAACAATTGGTATCAGAGCTTTGGTTTCTTGGTGAATATCTTAACCGCTTGAGGTAGATCCTAATCTGATGGAACATAGATTGACTATTCCTATCTTTGAAGGATCAGACTATAGTTTCTAGAAAGTGAATATGAGAGGCTACTTGATCTCTTTGGGATACAACACTTGGAAAGCAATGGAAAATAAGTATGCTTAGCCGATAAATGGTCTTCCCACTCCATATGAGATTCAATATTATGAAGAGAATGAAAAGAAAAGGTATGTTATCTTTAGTTCTTTATCAAAGACTGAATTGACAAAGGTTATTTCATTGAATACTACTTATCAAGTTTGGGAAAAGTTGAGAGATATCTATGAAGGGAATGACAAAATCAAGTTATCAAAGAAGCTAACAACTAAGCATAGATATGAGAACTTGAAAAATGGAAGAAGGAGAAGACATAACTAGCTATATTCAGAAGGTTGATAGTGTAGTAAATGAAATCAGAGAACTTGGCAGCACCTTGATAGATGAAGACATAATTGAGAAGATCTTGATATCCCTACTAGAAATCTATAGTGACAAGATCTTGGCTATGAAAGAAGCCTATGATCCAAAGAATTTCATTAGGGAGAAAATTTATGGTACTTTGTCACCATTTGAGATAAGGAAGTTTGGAAAAGAAAAAGCTAAGACTAAGTCTTCCTTTAAATCCTCTGAGGAAGATCCAAATGATGAAAGTTCAAATGAGATGGAAGCAAACTTTGTAAGGAGATTGAAGAAAAGCATTGGCAAATACAAAGGTATTTTACCTCTTAAATGCTTTAGATGTGGAAAGATTGGTCATATTGCTACTAGGTGTCTAGAAAAAGGTTCAAGACAAAAATCTAGAGAGGTAAAGGAAAATTTAATAAGAGAACCTATTATGTCAAAGATGATCTAGGCATTTCAAATGATGAATCATATTACGAAGATGGTGATTTCTTGTTTTTAGTAGAATAAGATGTACCTAAGATTCATGTTCTTAAGACTATTGCTACTACTTTACATGCTAGAAGAGATCAAAATGAATAGGTTGATTGATAGTGAGTGTCCAAATCATATGACTAGTGAAGTAAGTTTGTGAAACTTTATAAGTATGATGGTGGTTTTTTTAGGTTCAGAAATGATCAAACAACACAAATTGTGGTAATTGGTTCTATTTCTTTTCATGGAAAGCATGATATTGACAATGTTTACTATGTGAAGGGTTTGCATCATAATCTTTTTATTGTTGGACAGATGTGTGAAAATGGTTACAATGTTGTTTTTCAAGATGATGGTTGTGAGATCTAGAAAGGATCCAAAATTGTTATTACAACAGGGAAAAGGACTGGCAGAAACATGTATCTACTAGAACAAGATACAAATCATTGTTTGTTATCTGAGATCAATTATAACAACATTTGCAGAGAATGTCAAGTTGGAAAGAAGACAAAAGAAACGTATAGAGGAAATCAGAACTCCTCCACTAGATTGTTGGATTTAGTGTATATTGACCTATGGGTTCTAACCAAAACAAGGAGTATACAAGGTGACAAGTATTTCATATCATTGATAGATGGTTATTTTAGAATGTCATGGGTTGTATTTTTGAGAGAGAAGTCAGAAGCATAAGAGAAATTCAAAATATTCAAGGCTAAAGTTGAAAATGAAGTTTATAGAAAGATTAAGTGTTTGAGGTCAGATAGAGGAAGAGAATTTACTTCTTATGAGTTTAACAACTTTTGTGAGAAACATGGTATTAGAAGACAGATGTCAACCCTGAGAACACCTCAGCAAAATGGTGTAGTGGAAAGGATGAACGAGACAATTCAAGAGGCGGCCAAAATAATGATCAAGGGAGCAAAAATCCTAGAAATCAATTGGAGAGAAGCAATTCATACTGCAATCTACACTCTTAAAAAAATTATATACCAAAAAAGATATGAAAAGACATCTTGTGAGCTATGGCATGGTAGAAATTTGACAGTGAAATATTTCAAGGTATTTGGAAGTGAGTGCTACATTCGGACAAATGAAGATAATCTTGGAAAATTCGATAGCAGGGATAACGAAGACATATTCCTACGATATTCTACAAGGAGCAAGGTATACTAGTGTTACAACAAAAGGCTAAACAAGATTATTGAAAGTGCAAATGTAAAGGTTGATGAAGATACTTATAAGGAGTCTGACAAATTAGGAGGATATGAGTCTAATGAATTGACTAATAAAAAAAGGGAAGAGAAAATCAAAGAAGGAGAAGAAGAAAAGGAAGCTTGGGTTGCGCTAGCATCTACATCTAAGACACCAAGATATGTTCAGAAGAAGCATTCAATAAATTAGATTATTGGAGATAAGAACAAAGGAATCATCACTAGAAGCAAAGCAACTCAAGAACAAGTCATGTCATGTTTACTTTTAGATATTGAACCAAAAATAGTAGAAGAAGCTTGCAATGATCTGAATTGGATGAAGGTAATGAAAGAAGAGCTGGATCAAATTAAAAAGAATCGTACATGGGAATTAGTTAACAGACTAGCAAATAAGAATGTAATTGGAACAAAGTGGGTATTTCGGAACAAGTTGGATGAATATGGAATGGTTGTGAGAAACAAAGCAAGGTTGGTTTGCAAGGATTATACTCAAATTGATGGAATTGATTTTGAGGAGACATATGCCTCGGTTGCTCGAATGGAGGAAATCATGATGTTCCTCGCTTTTGCAGCTTTTAACAATTTCAAGGTTTATCAGATGGATGTGAAATCAGCATTTTTGAATGGAGATTTGAAAGAAGCTATTTACATTGAACAAGTTATGGAAGGATTTAAGTTGAAAGATGATCTAAATATTATTTGCAGATTGAAAAAGGCCATGTATGGATTGAAACAAGCCCCTAGAGCTTGGTATGGAAGACTAGATAAGTACTTGATTGATCAAGGTTTTCAGAAGGGTTCGGCTGATAGCAATTTATATTTCAAAATTGGTTTAGGTAAAACCTTAATTGTTGTAGTGTATGTTGATAACATAACTTTTGGAGGAAATGAAGGTATGTGCAGAAAATTTGTTAATGAGACGTAGAAGGAATTTGAGATGTCTATGATTGGTGAGTTAAATTTCTTTCTTATTTTGCAAGTAAATCATAATGATAAAGGAATTTTTATATCTCAGTCTAAATACATTAAGGAATTGTTGAAGAAGTTTGGGTTGGAGAACTCCAAACCGATGTGTACACCTGTGACCACCAGATGCAAATTGGAAAAAGATGATAAGTCCCCTAAAGAATACGCAAGTCAGTATAGATCAATGATTATAGAATTGTTGTATTTGACTTCTACCAGACCAAATATCATGTATGCAGTCTATTTGGCAGCTAGATTTCAACAAGAACCGAAAGAGTCACACGTTGCATGGTAGTGAAAAGAATCTTCAGATATCTAAAAATAAATAAAAGAGTTTGGTTTGTGATACCCTAGAAATTCATATTTTACCTTGACATCTTATACTGATGTAGATTGGGTCCGAAGTGTTGATGACGAGAAAAGTACAAGTGGTGGAGCATTCTTTCTCAGCTCCTGATTAGTGTCTTGGTCAAGTAAGAAGCAAGATTTTGTCTCTTTATCTACAACTAAAGTAGAGTATATTGTAGCATCTTCATTTTGCACACAAATTATATGGATGAAGCAGAATTTAAAGTATATTGGTGTAACATTGAATGAACCCATCTATGTTATGTGTGATAACACTAGTGCAATAAATATTTCTAAGAATCTCCAGTACAGTATTCCAGAATAAAGAACATATCCATTTGGTATCACTTCTTGAGGGAAAAGGTGTTCGATAAAGAATTGAAGCTTGAGTATGTACCTACAAAAGAGTATATTGAAGATATCTTCACGAAAGCATTGTGTGAAGATACTTTTAATAATCTTTGACAGAAGTTACGGGTATTACCCCTTCCTAGTGTGAACTGATGTACATTTGGTTGTGCATTAGTCCAGTGCTTGCATATTTTTATCTGGACTAATGCTTAAGTGCTTCCTCATAGGGGGAACATGAGTGAGTTTCTTAGGGGGAGTCTTGTTTGCCTTTGTCCTTGATGTCAAAGGGGGAGAGATCTTGAGAGTTTATGAGAATTTTAGATTGTTGTTGAGTTGCTATAGAGTTGTGTAGAGTATGTCTTGTGTTTATTGTTGATGGATGTTGCCATAAAAGACAAAGAGGGATATTTTTACAAATGCAATGTTGATGATTATGATTGGTTGTCATTGATGTCAACATATTAGTTGTCATTGATTTTCTTGGTATTGGTGATCTGGAAGATGTGTTCCTGTAATCCTTAGTGCTCCAGAAGATATGTTTTAGTATGGAAAATATGTTGATGGTGATCCGGATAGCTCTATCTATTGGATGTAGTGTTGATAGCTTGCATTGGGCAATGAAATTGGGTTTGGATTAAGTCTGGAATTTGAGGATGTGTAGTGGCTTTGGTGTAGCGTGTGAGTCATGAGTTGGGTCTGGAATTTGTAATGATTGTAACATGTTGATCTGACCATTGATGTGTGTTGTGGTATGGTCTACTTCTCATTCCTTCCCACCACCGAAATGTTTAGTGTTGACCTATTTTAGATCTTTGTCTTGGTTGACTTAGAAGATTATGTTTTCTCAGAGATAGTATATTTATAAGAATAATCTGGATGAGTTACATATAAAAAAAGTGTGGCATTGTTATTGAAGATATGTGAGATTGGAAAGGAAATATTTGATTGTTGGAGATATGTGAAAGTGTGTTGATGTTGAGGCATTAGAAGCAGTCTAGTGTTTCAGTGGTGGATTCTTTCTTTCTTTCTCTCTTTCTTCGATAGTGAGCACACCTGTAGTGAGTATTTTGGTAGTGAGCCACCTTTTGTAAAAATCACCTTAACCGGTGTTTTATATTAAGAACTAACATTCTCTATGGTTTTTCCCTTCTTGGGTTTTCCATGTCATATCTGGTGTTCATTGTGTGATATGTTGTATGTTTATGTTTTCATGCTATATTTGTCTTAATTAGTTATGTTGGTTACTCTGTATGTGTAAAAAGGATAAAAGAAATTTCTTTAAGTTATCAATTGATTCACCCCCCCCCCCTCTCAGTTGCTTGTATATTCAACAATAATGACCAACAAGGATAATTGTGGCCTCCTCTTCTATACTCCACCTCTCTATCACATGTGGGAGAAACTATTGGATGGCCTAACAAAGGTGCTTCTAGTTGGTTTGATTCCAACAAGTTCCCTCCACTAGCTCTTGCAATTTTTCCTACTTGTGATATTGAAGAAGAAGATAAAATTAATGATGGTTGGGGCCCTCTTATGGAAACTATGGATCCCACTATTCTATGTGATAAATAAAATGATTGAGTTTCTCCTTCTCCCCCTCTTATACTACTCTCACTGAAAAGTAGGTTTGTTTATATTTTTTCTCTCCAAGTTGTAGTATTGTACATGGATTTTAGGGGTGCAACCATTTCCACCCACTTTTTGTGAATATGTATATAATATTGTTTTATAAGTATTAATATATACATATATTCATAAAAATAAAAATAAAAATACTCAACCCGGAACTTATTTTGAATTGTTAGATATTTAGATATCAACTACTGATCAATAAATAATCTAGCTTTCTCAAATAATTCCAAAATAGGTGAATATTGAATATCACATCATATATGGATATTAATTCTTCAAAAGAAATCAAAATTGTTGGATTAGAAAGGAAATCAATGATGGAAAATTGACACATGACAATGTGACCCCAAAAGCTAAAAGGAAATGTAGTATTAGTGGTATATATGATTTAAATTTCTAAAGACTAACATAAATGTTGGGTGATTAGGATCTAATCACACGTCATTCAATATGGAAAAAAATTCAATTTAAAAGTTTAATAAAATAATCCATGGGTGACTTAACCAACATTGAACTAAATTTTAATAAATTTGTGACAATTAGTTCCCCTTATTGCTTGTCATATTTGTCAAAATTTGAGGCCTTGATTTGAACTATTCATCATCTAACAAATATTTTTCATTATGGTTCAAATAACGGTTGATGATATACACTAGAAATTGTTGTTGTTTCACATGATAGATAGTATATTTATCAGCACATACATGTACTTTTAAGTGGGATGTCACAAAATTCTAGCAATATAACCTCACCACTTACTCTTTCTTGCATTATTTTTTACTTGCAATTTATTTGATGCATCACTTGAATATAGTTAGCTTGTTGTAACCATCTAAAATCTAGTATGGTTTTGGGCGCACATCAATGGAAAGACTTAGATTCTTGATAAATTCTTATAAAATGATGCTCTTATGGATTTCATTATCAATTGTGATATGTGTTTGTTGGTTGTTGGCCCAACATTTGGTAGAAGAGACAACTCAATTCCTTGGAAATGTCAATAGTTATGATTTTAATGCTATGGCATTGTGCCTCCAAATTATTATCCTCAATTTGTGTAGGATTTGATGTGGCCCACTATCAAAGAGATTTTTTGTGTGTGAAATTCAGCATCATAATGAAAAATAGTGTGATGGTGAGGGCACCATTTTTCACCTTATTGTCTCTCAATTCCCTTCTTATAGCTCAGTTGGACAATGTGGATGATTTATCATTTGTTGCAAAAGGATTGGAGTTGGGCAGTTACTTATATGTAGGAGAATTACGCTTCTTCACAAAGGATGTGAATTAGATTCATGTTTGAATTTTCCATTGTGCAAGGAAAGTTTTTTGTTGATTTTTTCCTTATCTTCAATTTATTATAGAATGAAGCTTGAACCAATGTATCTAAAGTCAAGAACTCAATTTCGATGTGAATAGCCCACTAATGTGAATATTGAGCACTTTTTCTTGTTCTAAATTATTTTCATATAAGCATGTAGAGTAATCATGGAACTCAATAGTGTATTCTTCTATTGTTTTTCCCTAACATTTTCACAACTGTTAAAACTCTATATACTCGTAATAATAATTTCTAAAAGGCTATTAGCCCTCCTACAAGATACTAACACAAGAATTCCAAGTTTGAATAGGATCAAGATAACTCTTTGTCGCATAATTAAATGCTTACCACCTATTAAAAAACATAATAAAGAATCTTTTCTCTACATCACTAAAGTTACCAAGAAAGAAAAAAATTATTACAAATTTAAAATTTTAGGTTGTTGCCTACCAAAAATATACCACTATAATATTAAAGAACAAAATCAATGTAATAATAAGCATATAAATTTATTTTTTTATTAAAAAAAAATATATGTAAACTATTCCATTTATCTATCATTTTTCAATTTCAAAAAGTTTTAAATTTATACAGATTTATCCTTCCTTTTTATAAAAATAATGTAATAATGATATCATAACTTTATAATTGTTTGATATAGCCTTCCTCTATAATAAAAATAACATGACAATAATGTCATAAGAAGTTTCATAGCACTTAATATAAAAAAAGTCATGGGCAATCATGATGTAGTCACTTAGAAGGTACATTAAAAAGGCATGCACAATCATGTTATAGATATCTAGAAGGTGCTAAGTTTGAATCTCCTCATTATATAAATAAAATAAAATAAGGCATATATTGCAATGGATATGTTTGAAAGAATAACAAATATTATGAACAAAATATCATTTAATGTATTTTTAAAATAATATAATAATAACATAAAATTTATAATTATTTAAAAAGAAAAACAATGAAACAAGAGATCATTTATTATATCTTATCCTTATTTATAAAAAAGAAAATGTAATAAACTTGATATATCCTTCATTTTTCCAAGTGGTTGGGAGATCGATTCTCAAGATGTCGAATCGCCCCTCTACTATAGGAATTGGGTGGATGGTTGAGAGATCGCCTAGTTGAAACTTTAGACCGAAAGAATGTCGAAGAATCATGAGATTTGGAGACTAGAGATGGAAAACCAGTACCAAATGCCCCTATTGGATGGACTATCACATCTGAACTTTCAGTGAGAATAATCAACCAAATGAAACCTCCCACATATTCGACCTACCTACCTAAAAAAATCAAATGAAATAATCGAACTATCTATACCCCACAATTCGAAATACTTCACCTATCCCTTCTCTCCTCCTCCCACCCGCGAGAACTCCCTCATCTATAACCCCATAGTCGAAACATAGAATTATATCGCCCTCCCACCCTCCTAAAGCGCCCAATAATAATGTTCGACCTGCCTCCAACCCGACCCCCTCGCATCATATCGGAATGGCCCTGAAAAATATTAACACCACATTTTCCTCTAAAAATCAAAGTCAAAGTGTAAACGGATCTTTCCACCGACATTATCTTTACAACACTTTTGAGAGCAATGTGTCGACAAACGAAAAAGCCAAAACACTACGTGTCTAACTGAGAATTTTAAAAAAATTAAAGGTCAACACCGACAACTTTATTAAAGGTATTCGAAAACTGTCTCCCAAAGCTTTCCAGACACGCTATCTGTGCTGTCGTCCTGCTTTACCATTAAAATATTATTGTACTGTCGGTGGCCTGTGATGGAGGCGTAGAGAACACTTCAACAGATCACTGCCTCTCATACTTGCATTGTATATATCAAAGCAACCACTGTGTGATATTAACAAGTTAGCAATCTGCAGCAACAAGTTTCGTAAAATGGCTTCAGTTGATCTGGTTGACAGCACTGTAATGGTAAAGGAATCCACAGACTCTAGAAAATCGGAGTTTTGTGTGGGATTGAGGAAAAGTATTGGGGATTTGAAGGAGGTTTTGTTGGGGAGAGAAGTTTCTGCTGTTGGTGTGCACTGCATTGGTGGCGGTGGGAAAACAACCCTTGCGTTGGCTCTCTCCAATGATCCTCAAATCAAAGGTGAGTCCCCCACTTCTCTGTGTTTTCTCAATTGTTATGTGCTTTCTCTGTTTAAATCCATTCAAGAGATCTCTCTGTGTTAAACTACCCACACCATTTTAGTTTAAATTTAACTTAAGTGGCAGTAGCCTTGTTATTTCGATGATTGTTTATAATTAGAATAGAATGTTTATATCTTAAGTGCTTTCAGACAGGGGAGGAAGAAAATAATTTTACATCGTGTATTTCTTATCATTTTTCAAATTTATGGTAAAAGATTTTCACAATTCATAATATAGATAGATAGATGTTTCTAGATCTAGCGGTTTCTGTATTAAATTATATAAACATTTTTTTTTTTAATCAATGTTTTAGATTACACTCCTGATCTATCATCAGGATAATTTGAGTCAATTAATCAATTATGAGTAGATTTCTCATGGGTGGGTCAGTGCACAAATTATTCAATTTTTAGTAGATTTCTCTTGGTTGGGTCAATTTATTCGTGTTAGTGTATCGGTTCAAATTTTTGTTCTTATTATTTTTATTTTGTGGTTTCTTATCTAATTAACTATTCGACATGATTTTCTATTTCAAGATCGTTGTTTTTTATTATTATTATGGATTTTATCATCTAACATATATTTGTTTATTTATGATCATCAGATTACTTTAAGAATAATGTGATTTTCATCAATGTCTCCCAATCTTTAAATCTTAAAGAAATATTGGAGATCATGTGGGAGAAGATTATTAAAAAGAAAAGAACCGAGTTTCAAAATGTTGAAGATGGGTATGTACAATTGCAACAACATCTTCTAAAGGAATCCAAGCCAACTTTAGTGATATTGGATGATGTTTGGTCAAGTGAAAATTTAGAGAAACTACTCTTTGAAGGAAAAGGATATAAGACTCTTATAACAACAAGAGACAGTTCCATTATTCCATAAACTCCTTCTATTAAATCATATCAATTGCCATTGTTAGATCGTGCGGATGCTCTATCCCTTTTCTGCTTTTGGGCTTTTGGACAAACATCAATTCCAAGTACTATGGATTCAAGTCTAGTTAAAGAGGTACTCTTTTTCTAAACTATTTGTAATTGTAGACTTACATGAAACTACTTTTATTTTCTTTACATATATAATTTTGTTCTCTATAGTAAAATTTATAATATAATATTAGTAATTTTGGGTACAAAAGGTTTTAAATTTTAATAGTCTTTTTTATATTTATCTTTTCATTGGGTGAAACATATATTCAACTTTACACACCATAAAAATAATAGCTATGAATCAACAAAAATTATATATAAGAAGTTATATATGTAAGTTTCCTGTGTGTAACAAGGTATGTTGTCAAGAGTATTTGGCTTTACTGACATGTGATGAAAGAACATAGAGATTATTTCATATATGTGCTTATGTTATATAGTTCAAATAGAATTTTATGAGAAAAACCTCATGCTTTATTGATCTTGAATTGATAATATAAGAAACATGCAAATTAGATTCAAACATTTAATTGAACATAATAAAATAAAAAGGTATCCATAAGAAATTCGTATCATTATTTTTATCTATACAAATATGATTGTATAAAATTATGAAGTTCAGAATAGGTTAAATAAACACATTCTCTAAAATTACATGTGTTGATATTGTTCCATAAGATTTCAAGATAATTTGATTCTTTTTCTTGAATTATAGGTGCAAGAAAAATGTGGTGGTTTGCCACTTGCTCTAAAGGTGATTGGAAGTTCTTTGCATGGACAACCCCATGTGGCTTGGGAGAGGGAAAAGAATAATATTTCCAAAGGAGAAACTATATTTGATTATCACAAAGAAGGGCTACTTAGATGTTTTCAACCTAGTATTGATTCCTTAGATGATATAGTCAAGGAATGTTTCCTAGATTTGGGATTGTTTCCTGGGAATAGAAAAATATGTGTCGATGCACTACTAGATACTTGGGTTAATGTTAGAAAGCTAGAGTGGCAAGATTCCTTTGCCATCTTATCTATGCTTGCACGAAGAAATCTTCTGAATTTAACCAGTGATCGAAGGTAAAATTAAATCTCCTTGTGAACAATTTTTAATTTCTCATATAATTGTTTACATAATTCTAACATGTTGCTTGCAATGAACAGGAATACAAAGACTCTCAACTATAGAAATGCCTCAAAGTTGTACTTTTCTCAACATGATGTGATACAAGATTTATCATTATATCTAGGATCTCAAGATAATGTACTCCATAGGAAGAGGTTGCTTATGAGTTCCAAGGATAATGGTTTTCCAGAGAAATGGAAATCATTTGGTGATATAGCATTTGATGCTCAAATTGTCTCTATTCACACAGGTATGTTATTGAAAATAATTTTTTAAAAATATCACTATGTTGTTTTGTATATGTTATCTACATTAGTTCTCAAAGCATCCTATTCTCCATTTATATCATTCCTCTAAACACCTTTGATAATCTTTTCTCTACTTGAAACATATAAATTACTAATTCTCTTATTTCTTGTATATGTTAAAAATATATGATAAATAACTACTTAGGTACTCAATAGTCGCAACATAAAATATAAACTATTCTAATTTTTAGGATTCATTCATTTCTTTATTTGTCTTTTTTTCTTATATACAAGTTTATCGGACATAATTGTTTGTCTCATCCTCTATCTTCTTATTGTTTGCATAGGAGACGAAATATTTGTATTAATTTACATTTTTCATTCTCACAATTTTCCTTGCAATATGTTGACAACTAAACCGAAATATCAACATTTGTGGCCAACATAGAATGTTCTAATTGGATTTCATTTGATATGTTCATGCAGGACCTATGGATGAAACTCAATGGCATGAAATGAACTTTCCCAAGGTGGAGTTTTTGGTATTACTATTCAATGCAACTGAATACTTTCTTCCTCCATTTCTAAAATCTATGAAATGTTTGAAAATGCTCATTGTATTTAATTTTGGTCCAAAAAGAGCCATGTTGAAAGGTCTAGATGCCTTATCTTCTCTCACTGAACTCAAGGTTGTCCATTTGGAGAGGTTGATTTCAATCCCTTTTCAAAAACACAATAAAGAACTAAAAAACTTGGAGAAGTTATCATTAAGCTTATGTGAAGGATTTGGAAATACACCAACCTTCAACATTATGAACCTAAGAGTGTTTAACTTGGATCATTGTAGTGATTTGGAGAAGTTACCCTCTAGTATTTGTTATATGCCATTTGCTCAAATATGCTCCTTTACCAATTGTCATCTTGTTCAAAATTTACCATACAACATTGGAAATCTAGTCAATTTGAGAGTGTTAAGTCTATCAGCATTACCAAGCTTAAAAGAGCTTCCTACATCAATTGGAAAACTTGGCCAACTGGAATGTCTAGACATTTCATTATGTGATGGTCTAAGAGAACTTCCAGAGGAGATAGGTCAACTAAATAAATTGAGTGAACTTGATATGAGAGAGTGTTCACATTTGATGAGGCTTCCTAAAACCATTTATGGACTAAGTTCTTTGAAACATGTTGTTTGTGATGAGAAGATTGGGAAGCAATGGTTACAAGTCAAGAGTATTTCTATCCCTAAACTTGAAGTAGAAATTATGGAAGTACATTTTAGTTTAGATTGGCTTGATGATTAACTTCATTTTATATGCCTTGTTGGTTTAATATTATATTCACCTTAGATATTTTATATTATGTGTGATATTGCAGGTCTACTTAATAAGTTTAGTTGCGATTATTAGGATATTTGTTTATTCTTACCTAAGTAACTAATAATGTCATCCATACACCATAACTTGATATAGACAAGTGCCACCACTACTTCGTCAACTATATATATATATATGAGAATAATTGAGATTTAACTCATACCTTTTAAACATGTCATCTCCTTGATTCTTTTATTCAAGAGGCCCATATATTTGTCTATTAGTCTATATAACTTGTCTCGTAATATTGAATATAGAATAGAATTATTATATTCATATGGATTTTTAATTAGCTTATAGGCATTTGGTTTTGGGTAGATTTTTTCTTCATAAAAAATTTAACACGCCTACAACAAGAAAAAAATTTAAGAAAATTTTATGAATGTTTCATTGCCATTCTCTTTGATGTTAGCTCTTATGGAATTGTGTCCTTTGTTTAGATACTTTAAAGCCTCTTGATCTTTTTTCACATGATCATTTGACATTGGTGTGGAGACTTTTGAGCAACACTTGGAGGAGCCATTTTCATCTTTAGATCATATTCTACATTCCTCTGTACTAGACTATGGATGTTCATCTCCAGCAGTGTACCTCTGAAACACCTAACTTGATAGTGGCAACTTTCAACATCGGCATGGAGACACATGAGCAGAGTTCAGAGACTTCATACATTTTTATATTTCTTCCCTTAAGATCCTTTCATTAATGGGAATACTTCATGTATATACATTTGGTTTTGTTTATTACTAAGGGAGGAACATTGTTCGATGATCATGGACCATCTTCTACCTCCAGCTTTGGGCATCTACTATTGGCATAGATTCTACATTGTGGGGAGCTTCTTAATCCCTCCATTTCTCTCCATTCTAAAGGGCATACTTCCTCTTTGTGGGGGCGCTTCTTCTCTTTAGGGGGATTTCTATGTACATTGGTGTTTCATCAAGCTTTATTTGTTGGGACCCATCATTTTATCACATAAGGTACACTTAAGGGGATTGTTAGTGTAAGCTTTATTGTTATAGTGAGATAATTTATTTTCCTATATATCCTAATTTGTTCTTACAGTTTTATTAACCTTTCTTGGGTTCATAAAGTTATTTTATTTAATAGATAATTAGTGGGCATGGTGTTGAGGTGTCATCATCCTAAAAGGGAGGAGCATTAAATATTTTTAGACCACTTGGTTGCCACTCCCTATTGGTTGGATTTGCCACCTCCTCCCTCTCCCAAGTTCTATATAAACTCATTATACATAGCTTGTATTTTCATATTGATTCATGATTTATAAATTTCATGTAGATTCTCTTTGGTCTTGTAATCCAATATTGTCATATTAGCATTTTCACATCTCTTGGAATCTTCGGTCTATAATTATGTTACTCATTTATGGTTTTATTACTTATTTCACTCTTTCAAAGTTTTTGGTTATGCATCTATTCCAAATTTCTAACATAGGTAAGGCATTGCTTTATTACATTATAATTATTTTCAAAATTCTTTTTTTTCCTATATATTTAAAATAATTGTATTCAATCATTTTCATCAAGAAGCTCAATCATTTTAGGAATGGCATATTATGATTTTTTCATATATGATATGAAAATGAAACTATTTTATCGTTAAGACTTCTAATTATTTAAGTTTAATTAATTTTTTGAGTAGTTATATATGGTATTTACCTCATAAATGTAGATGTTTGGAAGATCAAAATTAATATTTGGTAGTATTTTAAGTTGAGCTATTTTATATGAATTAAAAAAATTCAAATTTCTCTTTAAAAAGATGCATTTTTATGGATAATGTATGTATTATCATTCATAAAATAGTGTTACACATTCACCAAAAAAAAATATTGGTGGGAAAAGTCATGCATCCAAAGTCCAAATGAGGCTATAGCCTAGAGCATAAAAAACATTAAAATATAAAAACTTAATACAACCACTAAGCATTGAGAGATAAAGCAGATGGACAAGGAGTATCTTGGTCATCCAATTTTCCCCATACATCAATGGAGTCTAAATAAATAATGAGTTGGTATCATATATCATTATAATTATTATTATTATTTTTCTCTTTAACTTCTTCAATAGTCACATGAATAGGAGAAATAGGAAGAGACAGCCAAGGGAACTTTTTAGATTCAAGCTAGCATGTGTTTTCACCAATAGGAGTCACATAATATATTCTAACAAGATGGGAAGGTTGAGAATAAGCCTCTCAATTGCCATGTAAGAAAAATATTTGTGTACTTGATGACACCCTTAAGGAGGAGAATTGGATCACAAAAAATGGGAGTTGAAGGAACCTTGCTAACAACACAACAAGCATTACTCTAAACTAATAAGGCCTATAAATGGGTAACTTTAACTAAAACTTCATTTTCTTGTACTTGAATTTGTAGTAAAACATTAAAACAAATCATAGCTTTAGTGTAAATAAAAAAAAATGGTGATCAATAGAACAACCAAAAAACTAGCAAAATTTATATCTCCCCAAATGCTTAAAAGAAAAACCACGATTAAAGTGAAGGAAATTAATTGTAATATTGAATAATTAACAACATAAAGATTGTACACAGTCTCATAGATCATAAATGCTTTTCTTTATTCTTTCCCTGAAATCGGAAAGCTCGCAGACTTTGTCTTTGTACAAATGCCCAAAATCAGTCTTTTCCTCCATCCAAACCTAAATAATCCCTATGTTCGTTGCTTCTTTTGGAATAAATAACCTTCCATGAGCCTTTTTTTTTTTTAATTGCTTCTTGAAAATTATTTTAAAAATAAAATCTCTTTTTTTTAATCTCCCATGCACATTTTATTTAACAAGAATTAAAACATTATAACCACACAAAAAAAAATGACTTTTTCTTATGATTCAAATATCCAATTGGTAGTTTTTTCTAATGAAGGTTCCATCTCTTTCACAATTTCATTTTCTACAATCTCACAACTTGTTGTAAGTTACTACAATTTCAAAGCAGGTTACCTTACTAAAACTCACTCCTTTCTCATTTATTCTTTTTGCACAATAAATGTTTCTTTCATGTTGGCCTCCTTTGTTCAAAATTGTCATCAATGTTGAGTATACAATGTCATTCACTCTGATATTATTCATTTACATCTCTTCAAACAAGGAATAAGCTTTTTTCCATGCCCCTAACATTCTATAAGTGAATATTAAAATGGTATACGTAATAGTGCATTAGGAAAGCAACCAAATGTCTTCATTTTACTTAATGTTGAGTTGAATTCATGTAGTGGTTCCTGTTTAGCATATGCATCGATAAGGGTTATGCATTCTTCTACAGTCACAAGTGTTTCTTTGCTTCAATTTGAATTTTTAATTAAGAGGCACCATTAATTGTGATGCTAAAAGTAACATCTAGTTTTATCCCTTTTCCTTTCATATTTGTTAGGAAAATAGTGTCTCAACCTTGCAATAATTAAGGGTACTATTGATAAAAGGTTATTTTTAATACATGAGTGACAGGGGTTCGAGGGTAGTGCCCTCGATTATGGGGAGTTTCAAGGGGGATTTATCATTGTGAATCTTGACCATTTATCATTAGGTCATAGATCTAGTGGTAGCTATTTTGAGCGTTTTATTTGCCATAGAAGGTGACCCTATTTTATGAGGGCATTGTATTATTGCTATGTATTGTGATGTACTCAAAGAGTTTGATAGTTGTTGAGTTTCCTTTAGATGATACTCCTATAAGAAGCTTTCTCTTTAAGTATATTGTAATCTTTTTTTTATTTTTGAATAATATATTGGGTAGCTCTTGGAATGTGTGGTTTTTCTCCCTAAAGGGTTTTCCCCACAAAAATCATAGTGTTGTGGTATGCATGCTATTCATGTTTATTTATGTTAAGTTTCTATAACTATTGTAAATATCTGTAAAAAAAAATTGCATTATCCTCCTCTCAAGGTTAGTGTAGGAAATTGTTATTCTACTTACCTTCCTTACAATATTCTTGTGTATGCATAATGCTTTGTCATGATTATTATATTTGATATTAAATCCCTTTGATTTATATTGCAATGGATTTTCAGAGTTTCCACAATCATGAACAATCTTCTCATTTGTAAGGTGGGGAAAATGGGGTTCACCAATCCAAACATGCAAACTAGGAATCAAACCCATTCACATCAACATACACTAGAGAATAATCAATACGCCCAACTACAAACCCTTGGGAGAGTTATGCATAATGATTGATTATTCTATTTTTTTATTTTGTTATGATTAGATAAAAGATGAAATGAGAAAATGCAAGAACTAGGCATAAAGATATAAATTTGATAATAACTAATGTGAACAATAAGCTACATAATAGATATGCAAATTATAAAGTCATATTTGGAAATGGAACTCAAAGAGGAACCTATGTCTGCAATTTGAACCCAAAAGTGTCAAACACTATAGCTAGGCACTACTATCCCGAAGGTGTCTAATGCAAATTCTATGAGTAGATTTTGAATTAGGATGCCCCACAAATTACCTCCTTAAAATTTTGTCAAAAAAGTGTCAAATACTTTAGCTAAGCTACAACGTCTAGGGTATTTAGCATCTTCAAAGTTTGGTTCTATTTTCCTAAGTTTGCAACGTAAATGCACCAAAATGGGAGACCGAAAGGGGGTCTTAAGTTGCCACATTTTTTCCAAAGTTAGCAAAGTCTGAACTTTGACAAGAAATTGAAGATAGGTACACTCAAAAAAAAACTATGAATAGTCATTTTGGATTCTATTAATTAAGAAATAAGATACACTATTAACAAAAAAAAAGTAGGGGGACAAGAGATTTCCCCTTAGAGTTCAGAAGGATAAGCCTATAAAATCCATCAAATGCAGGCTATGCCCAAAAATGTAACAAAAAATTACATAATAATAGTTGTTGGGTGAGTAAAGCAATCCTAGTGGGAGTCGTAGGTGGATCCTTATGATCTTTAAGACCTCATTCATCAATGGGGTCTAGTACATCATCTGAGAGGGTCCAACCCTCATTAGCAACAACAACCTCCTCAACATTCTCCTCTCAGTGCATAGGGGAAATGGCTAGTGAGGAAAAGCCTTGGACATATTGGGTTAGGTATTATCATCTTCAATGAGCCATCTGCTACCACTACCAGCAGGAGGAGGAGCGTCTCCAAGTACCCACCCACCAAGAGCAGGTGAATAGAAACATCGGCAATGAAAATCTCAATCGCCAAACTGGTGGTGAGCCTGAGACTGCGGGGTCTGAGAGAAATGGGAAGAATAACTATGCCCACAGTGTCACCCACGAGGTGGTGATTGACCCCTTGAAGGGGGATGATCAGGAGGCACTCTAGCAACTGTACAAGGGGTATTTCCCCAATGCTCTAAAAAATCCTAGAGGTAGGCCACCTCAAGGGTGACCTTGTTGGCTTACACTTGAATCTGCAACATAACATTAAATACATATACAAGCTTTAGCATAAAGTGAAACCTATGTATCAATAAAGTTGTGTGAAAATAAAATAGCATTTTTGTCTTTAAATAAGACAAAGAGAATTTTTACCTTGAAATGAGGGAGGCCAGAGGGTCCCCAAGCAAGGTCATGTGCCAAGTGAAAGGTTTAGGCCTAAAAGGTCTAAAGAAATCATGAATCCATCTTCTGAAAGTCTGAACCCAATACCAAAAAAGATACATAAAAGACTCAAGTTTCCCACAAAAAGGGCAACAAGGATCCAAAACCCATATGTGTCACAAGCGAGAGCCAATAGGAAAGCCTTGGAAAATAATACACCAAGAAAAGTGGGAAATTTTTGTCTCCACAATGATAGACCAAATGCCAAGAAATTTGTGTCGCTAAGTGGTAGTAGTCGACTGCAAGTACCATTGCATGTTCAAAGTTGGCACCATAGGAAGATGCAGAGAGAACCATTTTTAACCCAAAGAGGGTTTGTATCAAGAGAATGAAGTCTGAGGGTACCACATCTAGTCTTTCCACCAAGGCCTCATAGAGTGGATGCCCAACTTGTGAAGCATCTCCACGGGCAAAGTCGATAAGTCAATATCAAATGTCTGTTGATCTGGCTGAATGAGTTGGCATTGCACCCATAAATCTTACCAAGAGTGAATTCTCATGGAAGCTTTGGAAAAGAGATCTTTGGGAGTACAAATGTCATGCTTATGAAAGTGTAAAGCACTCACCTTAGGGACTTTATCCAAGGGAAGACCGTGAATCTGAATGAGGGGTGACCACCAAAGATTATGTTGGTTGAAAGAAAGGCCATCATGAAAACCAAAACCATTCCATCTAAGTCATGGCTTAGTGGCCAAACACACCATAATTTTTTGGTGACAAAAGTACCTTCGATGTGAACAACATCTTTCATGACAATAAGGGTTTGAAAACCAATCCCCTTCCAAGCGGGCTTGTTGACCAGATAGCTTGAAGAAATACAATACCTAAGAAGAACTTTTCAGGCCTCTGAGCCAAAGATGGCTTATATGACCCATTTTACACACAAAGAAAGCCCTTGTTTCTGGGTGGAAAGTAGACCAAGACCACTAGACTCCTGAGGATGATAGCAAAACTCCCACACAACTTTGTGAAAGCCAAAGTGTGCAAGAGAAGAAGCCCACAAAAAATCCTTCAAGAGCTTCTCAAGCTTCAAATATGAAGCTTTCAAAGTAGCCTGGTAAGAGGAGTAATAAACATGGGTGGTTGCCAACACCTTAGAACATATTCAAAATTTTCTAGCAAGAGAAAGGGGCTTAGTGATCTAATAAAACAAAAAAAATTCAATTCTAGCAAGGACCAAATTCCACAAATTCATAAGGGAACCTTGAAAATAAAAAGGGATGCCCAAGAATCTGAAAACTTCACCATGATCTAACCACTTCTAGCCAAACTGGAGAAGCCATGTGGGGGTAGGAAGGAAAGACTATTTGTAACATTGCATCTTGTGCCATTGAATGGCAGACCCAGAAGCTAGAGAAAAGATGTCAAGGCAGTGAAGGGCCTCCCAAATATTTTGTTCATCCTCATGATCATTAAAAAGGAATCATTTGCAAAGTGGTTTTTGGTTAATTGAGATAGTGGGTTATCATTAGCCTCCAAAGAAGGTGACTTAGGCAGGGCAATACCCCTAACCCTACTAGTCGCAATGGCATTAGCAAGAAAATACCCAAAAACCTTGACAACCAAAACATACAAGGATGGTGCCAGGGGGCAACCCTGTCGAATAGACCTGAACAAACCAAAAGAAGAAGATTGGCGGCTTTTGATAGTGATACATGCAAAAGTATCCCCAAACAACATTTGAACAGATTGAATAAAACAAGGACCAAATCTAATAGCTTAAAGCATGGTGGGAATAAATGACCATTCAATTTTGTCATAAGCTTTAGCATAGTTAATCTTGAGAGAAATCACACTCTACTTGGAGTGGTGGGCCCACTCCATGACCTCCCAAACAGCAATAATATTATCCAAAATAAATCTTGATTTAATAAACCCGGACTACTCTAGCCACACAATCTAAGGGGAAAGGTGTCTAATTTTTTAGAGTCATGACTTTCGTAATAATTTTATAAGAAACATTGAGAAGTGTGAATGGTTGCCAATTGTAGATGTTTTCTGGGTCCTTGGCTATAGGTATTAATTTAATATTCCTTTATTAATAATTTTTCCTAGAGAGGGAGAATGGTAGGCTTCTTGGTAGACCTAGAGCAAATCAGACCCTACACAAGGCCATAGAGACTTGTATAATTCACAAGGGAAATCCATCATAGCTTAGGGCTTTATTATCTGCCATAGAGATGAGCACTTTTTTCAAGTCTTTGTGGGTAAGAATTTGATCACATAATGTCTATTGGGCTTCAAAGAGATGAGTAGGAACCACTGAAAGGCATTCCTGAAGAGCACCATCATGCTCAAGAGAAGGGTCTTGAGCAATAAATACCTTCTCATAATGGCGAACAAAGGCTTGAAGAACATCTGGTAACTTAGAGAGCATTGTTTGACCTTCTCTTATGTGCTTAATACTAGGTGAGGAGTAACTAGCCCAAAGGGCCAAAAAAAGTTCTTTAGAAGCATAATCCCCCACCTTGAGCCAATGCAACCTAGCTTCAATTTGAGTCCCTCTAGCAGCATGATTGTTAGCAATTTTCTTCTACTATCAAAGCTCCACAACACATAGGCAAGAATGGGTTCATGGCCAAATCCTTGATGGCATGACGCAAATCCATCGTGGTGGCTTCGTAAGAACATAAACAGAAATTGGAAAGTTGTCAGTCATAGATTTTGAGAAATCGCGTCGTCAACTGGATGGCAAAATTCCACCAATCAATCCACTCATGATGCTAAGAAGGATGACCCTCCAAATGCTAGATTTTGTGAATGTGGGCTACATAGAAATGATATGGAAAGAGGCAAGCTAACCCATAGTCAAAGAAATTTGCAGACAAAATATCAAAGATTTCTGCAAAACAAAATTGACAATAATCTTTGCAAAACAAATTGGCAATAATCTCTACAAAATAATACACTGTAAAACTTGCATTCCAATATCCCCTACATGAGGATAAAATACAATTATATAGCCATATAATATGTCATGTTTGGATGAGATGGAATATCTCCCAAATATCACATGAATAACAAAACAAAAACCAATTAATAAATAAAATAACAAAATACTAACTAATGCTAACCTCCTAACAACTAGGAACTAACATATTACTTTTGACTTTTGACTTTTTATTTTTGACTTTTACATTGGAGGTTGCACATTGAGCGGGAAAACTCCCCCAGTGTCGGCCTGCGAAGGAAAATCAGTCAATTAGCCCTAATTGACAAGTATTTAAGTCGCATTTCCCCTTCCATTTTGGCATAATATGGATACATGAGATCACGCATTCAAGCATTCAAGCATTCAAGCAATCTTTTCCAGCATTGAGCATTCTCAAGTCTCCTTTCAAGGCTAGGTGTTGCATTCAAGTCAAGGATTCAACCATTGAAGAGGAGATTCATTCCAACATTCAATTTCACACAAGCAAATCTATCTACAACCTCCCTTGAGGTGATTTATATTTCAGTCTTTCATTTACATTCACTTGCAAGTACTTTCTTTCATCATTTGGTTAATTCCAAAATTGGGGTTTGACCTAAAGGCAAACCCCCAATCCCAACACCTTTCAATCTCTTTTCTGTGTGTAAGTTGCAGGTGCGTAGCTATACTTTCAGATTCGGGCTCCATTTGCAGAGGCAGAAAAACCCTTTTCATTTCACGGATTTTTCAGAGGACCTTGTACATTCCTGCCATGATTCAGGCAAGTTTTCCCAAATTTGCAGGGCGACTTCATTTCGACAGCTTATTGCTAGATCTAGGTGCACAGCTTCATCCTATGCTTCTATCTTGAGTTATAATCAAATCTTTGTCACTTTTTCACTTGATCGTAAGTACACAATTCAATCAATTCAAATCTCAATCTCAGAAGAGGGGATTCACTTATCATCACTCAGAATTCAATCTCTTTCTCTAGAGGTTGAATCTAGTGTATCTTCCCCCCCTCTTCCAATGTAATGCAGAAAATGTGTTTGAAGAGAAATCTGAAGTGAAACTTTTATCTCTCCTCTGAGGGAAGAAAATCTTTCCTTTCGATATCTCCATCATTCACCTTTTTCCAACATTACATTTTGGTGAACCCAACGTCTTACATGCTTTTATTCTTAAAATCATTGCATTATTTTCATTTACAAGTTTAATTTTTACACAAACTTAATGGTTACTTCACTCAAAACCCTAGTTTTTAAAATTGAAATTGAACTTGTGTTTTGCAAAAATTGCTTGTTATTGTCTTAGATCTAAAAATTGATTTGCTTGTCAAATTCAATTTCTTCATTGCTTTGTTCAATTTGTAAATCAAATTCACAAAATTAAGAGGTTAATTGTCAAAAACCTAATTTTTAAAAATCATCTTGAAATTGTGCAAAAATTGAATTTCCATTTAATTTTCAGATTTGTGATTGTTTTCAGACTTTTTTGTCCTCCAATTCAAATTTTCAATTTCCCTCATTTTTCAAAATTCAAAATTTCAAAAATTAAGTTGTTAGGTCATAAAACCCTAATTTTCAAAGTTCACTGGATTTTGTGCAAATTTCATTCAACTTTAGATTTTTAAAACATTCTCCAAGGTGTCCCTCCCCTTTAGGTGTGACCCTTTTCAAATTTACAGTCCAATCTTTATTTTTCTTCAAAACCCTAATAGGGTCCTATTCTCACATTTGAACCTTCATTTTACCTATCTTGAAATTGTAAACTTCACCAATTTTGGGGGGTTAGCTTTAAAATCATCATAATATTCATCCTTGAAAATTTTTGAAAAAAGTTGGTCGAACCGTGAGCTTTTTTCCCGAAATTTCAAGAGACTGTTATGACTGTATTTAATAATAGCCTAAATCCAGAAGATTGACTGATTTTGTCAATTTTTTATCCCTCTAACATCAAAAATACTTCCAAAATTCAACATTTTTAATTTCAAGAAAAATTTTACAATTAAAAGGTTAATTATAATCTGCCATGATTTTAAAAATTCTGATTTTGTTAATTTTAAAATTAAGGGGTATTCCATTGGCCCTAATTTTAAAATTCCAATTTCCTTTCATTTTTGGAAATTGTGTCATCCTCTTCTTCCAACAAAGTTCAAATTGTTTAATCAGTATTTTCTTAAATTTTGTATTACTCAATTTTGTAAGCTTTGTTCCAAATTCAAATTTTCAAATTTCCCTCTAGTGCATGAGTTTCACCACTATTAACTTCCTACCTACACTATCCCCGTTAGACGAAGCATTAGAATTAAGGCTTCCCAAAGTTTAATTACCGCAAAGATGGAGCATAATTTGGGTGACTTCTTTAATGAGGATAATGCTAATGCTTCCCATCCTAATCATGTCCCTATCTATCCAATTGATGAATCCCATAATGAAGAAGAATCTTTGACTAAAGTTTCCATAGACCAACTTTCAAAATTGGACGATCAATTTGATAACTTTCAAAAATGGATGTCCCAAGAGTACCCTAATAGTGAAGCTCTTCCATTAATTGAAGGCCTTAAACGCATGATTCAAAGTGATAAGAATGGAATTGATATATTGTGTGGCATTGCTCATATTGTTGATTCTAATGTCATGCCTATCACAAGTTGTGCTGAGAACTTAGGTTATTCACAACCTTCAAATCAAATCAATTATTATATTCCTTTGATGACTTCAATGGCTAGTGTTCCTACTTTCACTTCAAACATCACGGTTACATCAACTCAAAATGTCATTCCTACAACCATTGGCCATGGGGGTAATCCCTCTTCCTCATTTAATCCTCCATCTTTACCTATGTCTTCCATAAGTATTCCTATTATCCCTCAACCAATCAATGTGACACATGGGGGAATTCATTCAACAATTTTGTTCCTCCTTTAAGTGTCTCATTTCCTACGCAATCATCACCTATGCCTACTTATCATAATGTCCCACCACCTTATTCTCAATCCATGCCTTCCTTCAATAACATCACACCACCTTCTAAATCAACCATGTCTAACATCAATTCTTCTACTGAAGCAAAACCATGTCTTCCTTACAACAAAAAATTGCTTCTATGAGTCAATCCAAGTTTAGTGTGCCCACCTTTGATGTTGCGAGCCCACTTTCTCTTGATATTGTTAAAGTCATGCCAACTAAGCATGTTGAGGTCCCTCAATTGGAACTCTATAATAGAAAAGGTGATCCTCTTACGCATGTCAAAACATTTAAAACCTTGTGTATAGATTTTGCTTATGATCAAAGATTGCTTGCAAAACTATTTACAAGAACATTAAGAGATAAGGCTTTACAATGGTATTGCTCTTTTCCTCTTATTCAATCACTTATTTTCAACAACTAGCAAATGCTTTCATCCAACAATTTCAAAATAACATTGGTCCTAAAATCACTTTGACTAATTTAATGCATTGTTAGCAAGGTGTTAAAGAAAAAGTGACTGATTTCGTTGGTAGATATAAGCATTTGTATGCTCAAATTTCTTTTCATGTACCTGATAATGATATTCAATGAATTTTCATTTCTAATTTGCAAAAGGACATCAAGGAAAAGCTTCTTTTGTCTAAGTTTACTTTCTTTCCGCAGTTGTGCGCAACACTCCACAATTATCAATTGGTTGCGAGTCAAATGGAGCAATCTACTCTTATGGCTCTGAGTGATAAAGGGGAGAGTGTTCAACAACCATTTGTGAATTTCAAACCAACAAAAAGCTTCATCAAGTTCAATGATACAATCAACAACAACAATGTGAATGCTACAATAGGTGTGCATTCTATTTCTAAATTTTTTAAAAGAGAAAGACAGTTTACTCCTTTGAATGAATCCTTACATAGTATTATGTCTCAGTTGTTGCAAAGAAATGTTATCAAACTTCCTCCTCTAAAACAAGTTTTTTCTTCTAAACTTGCATTCCCTTATTTTGATAACAATTCTTTTTGTCAATTTCATCGTCAGTCTAGTCATGATACTGAGAAATGTTTCGCATTGAAAAATAAGATTCAAGATTTGATTGATAACAATACTATATCTGTGGCATGTGTGAATGATAAAGGGAATAAATCAGTAGCTCCTCCTAATCAAAATCTTAAAAATTTTAATGATCATTTGCCTTCTCATACCTCTAACATTATTGAGACTGAGTATACTTCTTTCTACTCTGAGGAATTCACTTCTATGGCTCTGAACCTGGTAAATATGGTAGAAAAACAAGATACGCCTAAGGATTCTTGTATTACATTTGACCCTAGTGAGACCATTAGAGCACTCAATGGCCCTTTATACATAGTTGCGAAGGTTAAGGATATCCCTTGTCATGGTGCTCTTGTTGATCCTTCTTGCATGGTTAATGTCATCACTGAGGAATATCTTTTCACTTTATGACTACATAAACCAATATATGATGCCTCTAATATAGTGGTGAAATTATTTGATGGATTCTCTTGTCCTACCATTGTCTCTATCACCCTTCCTATTGAATTTCATAATTCATGTATGTTGACTTTGTTATCATACCCTCTTCCGAGCAATTCCGTGTGAAGTTGGGCTATCCTTGGCTATCTTCCATGAAGGCTATTGCTTCTTTTATTCTTGAGTGTTTGAAATTTCCTCACAATGGAGAAATCATAATCATGAACCATAGCTTATTTCATCCATCCAAAAGAAGCCTTAGTGTTCCTATTGATCTCTTTTGGCCTAAGCAATTTCAATCTCTTCCATCAAAGAGCGATGCTCTTTTTCAATCTTATCAAAAATGGAAGAAAGATATGATCATATCCTTAAGTCAACCTAGATCCCCAACAATTGGCATTCCTATCATACTTGAAGATGAAGTCCTTCCCCTCATGGATAGAACTAATCTCACTCATAAGGAAGATCTTCAACATATTCCTATGGATGTGACTATACATTCTCCTAAGAAGAACAACAATATTCCTCCTAAGGTTAGACCTATACCTCCTCCTTATGATGGACCTGGTCTCCTTCCTACACCTAACATTCCTCCTTTATATGGTGGAGTTCCACCTCCTTCCTCTTATAGAGAGACGAGGCTTGTTTATCCTCTTGTTCAACCTAAAAGACCTCAACCTAAACCTTCAACTATCAAAGAGAAAAACATTCCTACTTTTTCAAATGTTCCTCCTCCTTCTCAACCTTCCACTAAGACTTGACAGAATCGTTGTGCGAGAGAACGACGATGAAGATGCCGTGTTCAAGATCGTGAAGTTGTCCCTCAAAATACTCAATCTCCCAAGAATCCAACAGTTGACATGATTCCCTTTTATCCTAAGCAAGATGTTCAACCTACAAGTCCAAATCATAAGTTGAAAAAAACATGTGATGGTTTTACTCCTATTTGTGTTCTTGCTCCTCTTTCTCTAAATTTTGATGAGGAAATGAGTGAAAATGTTATTCATGATGGCAATACAACTCCTAATGCTTCTGATAGTGAGTATGAATATGTTGATGTGGACAAGCATTTATCAACTGAATTTTCACAGACCTTAATCATATATCCTACAATCGAACAAAGTGACTTACCACATGAGCATAGTCCTTGTTTGGATCTTGTGATAGCTCCATCTATTGTGCTCGATGTCGCTCCTCTGGCATGTTGCTTGCCTTCTCAAAATAGTGATCAGCAAGATCAGGAGGTGGATGTCATGCTAGATTAGCAATATTAGCACTGTAGATATTCTCTCTCTCTTTCTCTTTTGTGTTCATTCTTCTATGTGTATCCTTGCTTCTATTTTTTCCTCAATGTCTACTTGAGGATGATGCAAAGCATTAAGATCTTTTCTTGGTCTCTTTCATGTTGACTCGAAAGACATCCTCTCTTCCCTTTCTTCTAAGGTAGTGTCCTTTCTTTGGGGAATGACAATTATTATATGCACATATACATATATGATATACATGAGTTATGATACAGCATACTGACCTCGAGGAAAGTGAAACTACCTCGTGCTTGGTGTTTTGTGTTCATTATCCTTGGGTTTATTGCTCACTTGGGGGATAAATCCTTGCAATAACGTGCTCCCTCTCTTCTCTCTCTCTTGGGTGTATCCTACCTTAAAGCAATTGCTCCCGATAAGGCACGCGTGATCGCTTTAACGTGGGGGCATACACTCCACTCATATTTTCCTTTTCGATACTTAGAATTATTTAGTGAACTTGGCTTTGCTTCATAATCTTGGTATCTTTTATGTGACTCATAGTGAGGGGAACCTTGCTACTTGCAGTCATGGTTTTCCCTTCTTGATCTTCCCTTTTACTTTGTCAATCGATGTCGTAAGTGTATATGGTGAAAATGGATAACAATAATAACAAAATTGAAAGGCTAAATGAATTCAACCACCAAACCCTAGCCTAACAACAACAAAGATCCACCATAACATATGAGGATTACCTAAGACAATGCAAATCAAATGAAATCACAAAGATTATACCATCACATGTCCAATAGGGTTTTGATCTCCATTCTTCCTATCTCCATTGATCTTGCTTGATATATTTGCTCTCAGATTTTATGTGCACAAGAGCTCAACAAAGAACGGAATGTGGTTGCAAGTAGGATCGTAGTATAGTGAAATGATCAAAAATAGTTCATTAGCTCATTAGGGTTTGATAATGAAAGAAGCATCTCCTTAAATAGAAGACACTATATGAAATGGAGGGATAAGATTGAGAGGTGTAAAAAGGAGGTCGGCTATGATTAGAAGGTAGGTAGAAGAAATAATAAAATAATAAAAGAGGTAGGTAGTGTAGGAATTAAGAGATGAATGACATGTGTCATGTGTAGAAAAAGGCTAATGAATTAATTAAATAAATAAAGATTTATTTAATTAATAGAAGAAATGAGATCAATTAAATAAATAAAATATTTATTTAATTTAGGAAAAGGATAATTTAAATAAATAAATGTATTTATTTAAATGAGAAGTAAGGCTAGAAGAGGATAAATGAATTAATTAAATAAATAAAGATTTATTTAATTAATAGAAGAATTAAGCTTAGATAATTAAATAAATAAAATATTTATTTAATTAGACTAGACAATTTTGGGTGTCTACATTTTGCCCCTCTTTGAGACAATGCGGCTTGTCGCGTTGTTTCAAAGAAGATAAGATGAACTGATACAAAGCTGCCCCAAGATGGGAATGATATGCCCCCTCGAGAGATTGGATGAAAATGTCTGAAAAGATTGCAAACAATCTCTCGATAAGAAAGAAAGGCTAGAATGGACTGACCGGATAAAATGACAGAGTCACGGGATAAAGAAGACCGACTTGGGAAATGAGGGCTAAGGCAAGGGTAGGCTATAAGATAGACCACGGGAAAAAGACATCCTCATTGTCATCCACACATCCACGAGAGCAGAGTGCAAAGCAAAAATAGAGCAGTAGCAGTCAGCAGCGATGGCAATGGCTCACAGATTCGATCGCGTTCGTCGATTCCAGAGGCCAGCAGAGGCAAGAGAGCCAGTACGTACTGCAAAACTGCCTCATACTTTGTTGCATTTATTGTTGTCATTAATGCATGCTAGGTAATGTAATAAATGTGCGTTTATGTTAGGAAAATGCATTTATGTCCAAAAATGTGAATTTGTGTCTTCTAGGTCAAATCGGCAATTTTGTGATGAACATACGCTATCGATTGGATAAGCTGCTGAGAGGATACACTCAAGTAGGTCCTCTAGGGAAGACTAGGATAGCAAAAAGGGCTATGATTGACAATTCTGTGATAGAACATACATTGCCAATTAGAAAACTACTCAAGAGGATTCACTCAAGCATAGGCCCTAGGATAAGATAGATCAAGGCACTTTGTGATGAACAGTGAGTACCAAGATATAGTACTTTGTGATGAACAGGGAGTACTAGAATATAAGCAGCACTTTGTGATGAACAGTGAGTGCAAATGTGAGCAGCACTTTGTGATGAACAAGGAGTGCAAAACACGTAGTACTTTGTGATGAACAGGGAGTACCACTAGGATAGAAGCAACACTTTGTGATGAACAGTGAGTGTCACTAGGACTGAGATGATTGATTTGTGTGACTGCAGGAGTATTTGCCTATGCTGGAGTCACGGGAGAGATTCCCATCGACTTAGAGGTTGCAACCTGAGTTGACAGTCGAGGACCGAGCTGCGATTGAGGCTATGGGATTGAGACATATTTTGTATGTGCCTGAGTTTTGGGCAAACATGGGATTGTTGACTGCACTTGTTGACAGATGGCACTCTGAGACATGCACTTTTCATTTGCCGATGGGGGAGATGACAGTCACCTTGGAGGATGTATACAGGATTCTGCAGATACCGATCGATGGGGAGCTGATTCCATACGATCGAGACAGAGACAGGGATGCCCTTAGATGAGTGTTCTAGGATCCGGAACTGGAGATGAGGGTGGGACATGTGGCATGGGATACCATGACATGGACAGGATTAGCACTACCAACAGTGTTGGCAGTAGTCATCAGTGGGTTCCTGTGTATCAGTTTTGTACCATTTTGTATGATGATGTAGACACCTGCAGGTGATTGTAGCCATATGATTTTGACATCATTGTATCATGACACTTTATATATATATATGAGATGATTCATCTTTGCGGAAGCTATATGCATGCATACCTATGTGATGTATGTTTCTATGTGATGCTTATGATATGGATGCAAATATGTATATGATGCAATGCAATATATTTTTTTCTTTTATGTTTTATATGTGTATACATGATGCAAATGTGAATATATGTAATGCAGATGAATATGATAATGCAAATGTAAATTGTGCTAATAGGTGTTGTGTGCAGGATGTGATGCAGTTGTGATATCTATATGTATGTATGAAATGCTTATATGTGGTAATGCAGGTGCAACTACATGAAATGCAAATGTTTTTGGTGTGTCATTATACTCAGTCATGTGATAGTAGGCTACACAAACTCAAGAAGGATGATGGAAGTCAAACAAGAAAGGGGGATGAAAGATAGAAGATATGAACGTGAAAGAGCTTCTTGTGCGTTATCATCATTGAGCTTTATTATGGCAAGTAGGTTATGACAATTGAGGCATATGTTCAACCCAGAAAGTCATTGTACCTATTTGCATGGAGATAAGACAGTCACAAACAAGGAATGCCCCAGTTCATACTAGACTCACAGTGTCCTCATATCCTTGGACAAGTCATAGCATTACTAAAAGACAATCCATAGATAGCAAATACAAATAGGTGACGATACCCCATCCTCGCCTTTCTAGTCAAAGACATCCTGGAGATATAATCTCTAGTCAGAGACATCTTGGAAAAGCTAAAAGACATGTCACCAAAAGATAAAATCAAAAGAAAACCAAGACTCGACACCAACATCCACTGTAGTCCTCAAGTTTAGTGTCTCTTGTCACTTGTATAAGTCATATTTGATTGTGGTCACAATGTTTACTTTCACAAAAAGGATAGATAGCACTGAACCATATGTTGTCTGAGTCTATTGAAAGATTTGATTTGTTGAAGCTCATTGTTGCTGCTATGTCTCATCTGAAACTGACTGAATCCATGAAACTGATACTTTATTGCGGAGAAGATGAAACTTTATTGCGGACTAGCGATGTAGATGTTGTTTTATTGCGGATTGTGCGCGGATAGACTTAAGGAAGTTGGAAGAAATTGTACTCCTCGAAACATGTGATGTTCTTAATTCCACACCCATCACTAGACATAGGATTTGTCATAGCCACAAATAGGATTTGATTTATTATGGATGGAAAGGGAGGTTTATTATGAATGGCTAACCAATCTTGGGTAGATCAATAACAAGCCATGATGGGAATGGGTAAGTTTATTATGGATGAATTGGTCGTGAGTGTGTGCAAAGTGAAAGGATGAAAGTGGATCCTGAAGGAGGGAGGAGCAATGTCTCTACGCATGGCGCTGGTGACCCGGTTTTCACCATGGTACTTGCCCAGGGCGCAACCGAAGTGGTTTTCACCGTTGGACGAAATTATTTCTCTTTACTTTTTTTGGTTTTTCAATGTTTTTTGTGTCACAAGGCCCCTGTTTGCCAGGTTTTCACCAAGTAACGATTTTTTTTGTTTTATAATTTTTTTTGTATTTTTGAATTTTGAATTTTCTTTTTGTATTTTTGAATTAGGATATTCCAAAGAGCTATGTGTAGAACCTGTGAAGGTGCATGTTGTTGATAGGATCCTCCAAAGGTTCACCTTCTGTAGTTGAGAGCTGATATGCCCCAGATCCATATGTTGTTGTGATGATGTAAGGACCAAGCCAGTTTGGTTCGAACTTGCCCTTCTTCTCTCTGTCTTGCTGATTCTTGGGGTTTTCTCTGAGAACCAAGTCACCTACCTCAAATGTACGAGGCTTGACTTTATGGTTGTAGTTGCATCGTTCCTTGACTGAATGATGTGTAGCTTGAGTGACTGTCTTCCTTGATGAAGGAACTGAGATAGAATTACTAGTGTGTGGACTACGTAGGCCCGTATGCGTGTCACCTAAAGAAGTTTGGGCATCACTGATAGCAAAGTCCTTCGAGGAAGATCCATTAAAGGTCCATGATGTATCGCCAGAAGGGAAAGGATGTGCGGAACAAGTGGATGAGTTATGAAGGCTTATGATTATGAAAATAAGTGAAAGTAGGATAGCATGATGGAGACTTAGGATCAACAAGTATGCTTTTTGACTTAAAATTGTAGAACTTTTGCCCCTAGTTATTTTGATATTAGGGGAGATCAACTCTTGTTCTTTTTTCTTCATAGGATTTTTATCCTTGACTTTGATTTTTGCAGAGTCCAATAGCTTTTGATTTTGATTTGGACTAAAGGACTTTTCTTTAGTTTTGACTATTAGTTTTTTCTGTTCATAGCTTGATTTTTCATCCCCAATGAGTAAGGGCTTTTGTAATTCTTGTTGATCCAAGTCTAGAAGTGGAGTGGAAATGGAATGAGTGGATGAAATAGTAAGGCTATGTGAGTTCTCAAGAGGGATGGCAATACGCTCAATAGATTCTTCACTGGAACCACTCTTAGGACTATTGATATCAAGATTTGCTTGCACCACTATAGGAGATTTGCATTCAAACTTAGTAGCGACAACACTAGGTGGTTCACACCCAATTCCTTGGCATTGCAATTTTTTTGTAGGTTGTTCTTGTCGACTAAATACCTTAGGAGATAGTGGGAGTTGATCAACATGAAAGATATATTCACCACATCCCATGTCTTTAAACTTGAACTTTTCTTTGATCTCTGTTTGTTTGGATGTAGAAGCTTTCAAGGATTTTGGATCCACAAATGCTGATGAAGGAATAGCTTCTCGACTGACTAGGATTGTGATTTCTGATCGAGGTTGTAGATTGTTGCAATATATGAATGGATTTGGATCCGCTTTGACGGTCACTTCAACTCCATTGTGTGGAAACTTGATACATTGATGATATGTAGATGGGACTACGCTCATCTCATGAATCCATGGACGTCCCAAGAGTATGTTTTATGTGAGATCTAGATCTAGGATTTGACAAACCACATCCTTTGTAGCTGGCCCAACTCTGAGAGATAAGGTGACTGTACCCTTGGATGAACGCTCTTCATCATCATATGCCTTGATA